>NC_052350.1:47542985-47555140 GCF_009727055.1 Benincasa hispida | reverse complement strand
GCACTTGTAAATTGTGGCGGAGTTGAATAGGTCACCATCGATGAAGGCAGTCAGGTTAGCATAATCCTGCATTCTTTATCGGAGAGCTTCTTACACTTTGTTAATAATATGATTCTTAACAAAGTGAAATATAACCTTACAACTCTTCTCAACGAGTTGCAGACATACAAATCTTTACTGAAAAGTAAGAAGAGGCAGAAAGGTGAGGCAAATGTTGCTTCATCCTCTAGGATGTTCCATAGAGGTTCGACCTCATGAACAAAGTCTGCACCTTCTAATTCTAACTCTGCAAAGGGGAAGAAGAAAAAGGGTGGTAAAGGAAAAGGGAAGGCACCTGCTAACCCACCGCCTGTCGCCCCAAGTAGGCGTCCACAAGTTGCTAAGGGGAATGTTTCCACTGCAACCAAGATGGACTCTGGAAGAGGAACTTGTTGGATTTTATGTCCTAAAACTCGTAGTTTGAAAATTAATAAACATATTCTGTTTTGTTTTTTTCAATAAAACTGTTATTGAAATTATTAATCTTGAATCCAATAAACTAAGGTCCTGAGGCTATTTAATGTAGTTTGAACTTTATGTAGTGACATAAATGTGGATCAAGTTCAAATATATAGCCAAAATGGTCTATAGTATATGAATAAGGATGGGCGCCTTATTCTGGGGACACTATGGATGCAGCCCACTTTGTAGTTAGTACAAACGATGTGATCCTGAATCGTTCATATAAAGATATGTGAGTGGGGGCATCCTATGCAATGAGTTTGCATAAGACTGAACCATGAAATAGTTCACTTTTTACGTTCTAAATGCCGTTTCTAATGAAGTGTTCATTTTCAGAAAAGGTATTCAAATTTGTTCTGCTATACTTGAAAACAACTTATATAAGTTAAGACCAACTAAAGCAAAATTTGTCTTAAATACTGAGATGTTTAGAACAGCCGAAACTCAGAATAAAAGACAAAAAGTTTCTTCTAATGCCTATCTATGACACCTAAGACTTAGCCACATAAATCTCAAAAGGATTGAGAGATTGGTTAAGAATGGACTCCTAAATCAGTTAGAAGACAATTCTTTACCTCTATGTGAGTTTTGTTTTGAGGGAAAAATGACTAAGAGATCTTTTACTGGAAAAGGTCTTAGAGCCACAATACCCTTAGAGCTCGTACATTCGGACCTCTGTGGACTGATGAATGTCAAAGCTCGAGGTGGATATGAATATTTCATCAGTTTTATTGATGATTATTCAAGGTATGGTCATATTTACCTAATGCATCACAAGTCTGATTCTTTTGAAAAGTTCAAAGAATATAAGGTTGAGGTTGAGAACCAGTTAGGTAGAACAATTAAGACACTACGATTAGATCAAGGTGGGGAGTACATAGACTTAAGATTCCAGGACTATATGATAGAACACGGAATCAAGTCACAACTCTCTACACCTAATATGGCTCAGCAGAACGGGGTATCTGAAAGAAGAAACATAACCTTGTTGGATATGGTTTGTTCAATGATGAGCTTTGCTGAATTACCTGATTCCTTTTGGGGACATGCATTAGAGACTGCTATGTATATTTTGAATAATGTTCCCTCTAAAAGTGTTTCAAAAACACCTTATGAGCTATGGAAAGAGTGTAAAGGCAGTTTACGTCACTTTAGGATTTGGGGATGCCTAACACACGTGTTGGTGCAAAATCCTAAAAAATTGGAACGTCGTTCAAAACTATGCCTATTTGTAGGTTATCCAAAAGAAACAAAAGATGGTCTATTTTACGATCCTCAAGAGAATAAGGATTTGTATCGAAAAATTCCACATTCTTAGAGGAAGACCATATAAGAAGTCATCAACCTCACAGTAGACTAGTATTGAATGAAATTTCCAAAAACGCTATAGATAGAGCTAGTTCATCCTAAAGTAGTAGATAAAACTAGTACATCTGGTCAGTCACATCCTTCTCAAGAGTTGAGAATGCCTCGACGTAGTGGGAGGGTTGTTTATCAGCCTAATTGTTACTTGGGTTTAACAGAAACACAAGTTGTCATACCTGATGACGGCATAGAGGATCCATCGACCTATAAACAGGCGATGAAAGATATGGACTGTGTTCAGTGGATCAAAGCCATGGATCTCGAAATGGAGTCTATGTACTTCAATTCTGTCTGGAAACTTGTAGATCAACCAAATGATGTAAAACCAATTGGTTGTAAGTGGATCTACAAGAGAAAACGAGACCAAGCCGGTAAAGTACAGACTTTTAAGGCTCGACTTGTGGCAAAGGGTTATACCCAGAGAGAGAGAGTGGACTATGAAGAAACTTTCTCTCCTGTTGCCATGCTTAAGTCGATTAGAATACTCTTATCCATTACCACCATTTATGATTATGAAATTTGGCAGATGGATGTCAAGACAGCCTTTCTAAATGACGATCTTGAAGAGAGTATCTATATGGCTCAATCAGAGAGGTTTATTGCACAGGGTCAAGAACAAAAGGTTTGTAAGCTTAAAAAATCCATTGATGGGTTGAAACAAGCTTCTAGATCTTGGAATATAAGATTTGATCACGATCAAATCTTATGGCTTTGTATAGAATGTTGACGAGCCTTGTTTTTACAAGAAGATCGTCAATTCTACTATAGCGTTATTAGTTTTATATGTTGATGATATTCTACTCATTGGGAATGAAGTAGGTTACCTAACTAACATCAAGAAATGGCTAGCAACGTAGTTTCAAATGAAAGATTTAGGAAATGCGCAGTATGTTCTCGAGATTCAGATTATTTAGAACCGCAAGAATAGAACACTAGCCATGTCTCAAGCAACTTATATAGACAAAATGTTGTCTAGGTATAAGATGCAAAATGGCTGCCATCCTTATTCATATACTATAGACCATTTTGGCTATATATTTGAACTTGATCCACATTTATGTCACTACATAAAGTTCAAACTACATTAAATAGCCTCAGGACCTTAGTTTATTGGATTTCAAGATTATAATTTCAATAACAGTTTTATTGAAAAAAAACAAAACAGAATATGTTTATTAATTTTCAAACTACGAGTTTTAGGACATAAAATCCAACAAGTTCCTCTTCCAGAGTCCATCTTGGTTGCAGTTGGAACATTTCCCTTAGCAACTTGTGGACGCCTACTTGGGCGACAGGCGGTGGGGGTAGCAGGTGCCTTCCCTTTTCCTTTACCACCCTTTTTTCTTCTTCCCCTTTGCAGAGTTAGAATTAGAAGGTGCAGACTTTGTTCATGAGGTCGAACCTCTATGGAACATCCTAGAGGATGAAGCAACATTTGCCTCACCTTTCTGCCTTTCTTACTTTTCAGTAAAGATTTGTATGTCTGCAACTCGTTGAGAAGAGTTGTAAGGTTATATTTCACTTTTTAAGAATCATATTATTAACAAAGTGTAAGAAGCTCTCCGATAAAGAATGCAGGATTATGCTAACCTGACTGCCTTCATCGATGGTAGACCTATTCAACTCCGCCACATTAAAGTGGACACATCATGTTTAGCACATGTTCACGAACAGAGGTGTCCTTCTTCCATTTGGAGTTGAATATTTTTAAGAGCCTTATGCATAAGCTGTTCAAACGGTTGTCCAAACATCCCCCGTAGGGACTCCATGATCTCATGCGCTGAGACCATAGGCTCATTGTTTCTTGGCCAAGACTTCGGAAAGGCTTGCCAAGATGCAGACTCGGGCCTTTTCATTCGCCCTTGTCCATTGCTCGTATGCCTCCCGAACATTTCGAGTGGCATTAGGAGCTAGAATAGAGAGGACAAGCCTCCGTGAGAGCGAACATGAGATCCTCGATGATCAGGATCATCGTGATCATGTGTTTCCATGTTTGTGAAATTATCGCTGGTAAGTTTTTTGGCACTTAGTAATGCCAACGTGGCTATTGCCATTTTGAAAAAGTTGCTGAAAATACAAACAAAACTTTATTAGAACTTGCTAAACCACTTTTAAACCAATCAGTTTTGAAAAACAGTTTCAAGTACCCTAAAATTAAGACTTCTATTTTGCAATGATGCCCCAGTGAGGTAGGACAAACATCACCGATGGGGTGATCAATTGCCCTTCACTAGGATGAGACATTCTCAACCATTAGGAAAAACTAACTCTTGGAACTTGACCTAATAACCACCATTTTGGGTCCAGAATCGTTAACCTTTAACTATCTCTGCGTAAGTGTAACCCTAGCTTTCAGGCTGCAGAATCCTGCCCTAATAAGCCCACCGTAGGGAAGAAGCGAATTAGGATAAGAGACTAAGTTACCTTATCCTCTTATAGGAGATCGAATAAAGAAACGTGCAAAACTACCATCCTTTAGGGGATACTCCTAGGGTGCCTCAAGGCAATACACAATAACTTTATTCAACCTAACACGAGGGAGACGAGGATATGCTATCGCACTTCCCGCTTCCACTTACTATGAACACTCTCTCCATCCACCTTGATATTGAACTACCCAAACACCATCCGTTAGGGGACACGCCAAAGGTGCCACGAGGCCGAGGGTAGATCTCACGGTGTGGACTATTTAGGAGAAACATGAAAGGTTTAAGTGAAGCTCTTATGCCCTAAGTACCTCCTACTGAATGTTCTACCTAGGGATTCATTAACCTAGACAATCCGGGCTACTAATTTTAGTCTAAGCCATCTTCTTAAACTCTGCCATAAACAACGTTTGTCTATGAAATATGAACAAGTTCAAGTAGTCACATTTAAACACTTTAATGGGCTATCCTTAACTTGCATGCATGCATCAAATCTATCTAATTCACCTTTCCAGGTAAGTTTTCTGGTAGGGTTGTTACGTTTCTGTCAACCTAAATACCCTAGCCTAGACAGAACCCGCCTTAGCCAAAAGGCCCTTATAGATAGATTTGCTACACTTTAACCTTTTATTAGCCAATTTAATCCTATTAAACTAATTAAAAGTTTAAAGCCTTAGGGTTGCGAATCGTATTAGAACCGGTGATCTTAGGTCTATGTGATCCAAGTTTTAAACATTTTAAAACCATAAATTAAACATATGTGAGCATGCATGTCTTTCTTATTTCTTTTAGTTCTAATTTCTTTTTAACTTTAAAAAGAACCAAACTAAAACCATTGCGCATAACGAGTCATTATATAACATTTATAAAATAACCTATGTGTCATGCTTCATGCAAATTCGGTCATTACTATATATAACTTTTATATAATGCATAACAACCAAGCAAATATGCTATCATTCACCATTATACTATAACAATTATTAATAAAAGATGATGCATGTCAATGCTTTTTATGCATGCATAAATAACTTTATATTATATGATGCATGAGCATGCTCTTACATAATTAAAACCATGCTTCTCTAAATTATAACAATTACAATAAAGAGATGATGCATGACCATTGCATCCTAAGGTGGAATTTTACTATATGTGCATACCATATGACATTAAAAACATACATCGCATGTAATAAATAAAGGATTAGTTGGACCGGGATGAGCCTTTACAAAAAACCGGAATGAAAAAACCCTATCTATTACATTTTTCATCGAGCAAACCGGTTCACAGGCGAACCGAGTCTTAAACCGCCAGGAAACTCCATCGTGTAGTAAACGCAATAGGTAGACGATCGTTCAGCACGCACTAGACATAGAAGCATAATTAAACAATCACATAGATGACGACGAGCTGCGAAGCCTGACCGTCTATGCGATCGTGTAGTGCGAAGATAGGTAAATGATTTACCATGCGTTACTAAAGTGATCATTTAGTCAGTTACTAAGCGATGAAAGCTTGCTAACCTAAACGGTCATTCAGTGCGCGCACACGTTAAACAATACGCGAGCATCTCATTGTCTAACTGATGTGTGCAACCAGTGTTAAACGATTTACCTTGCGTTACTAAGCGATCGTTTAGTCAGTTACTAAGCGATGAAGCTTGCTGACCTAAAACGATCGTCCAGCGTGCACGCGTTAAACGATACGCGAGATCTCATCGTCTACACGATTGCGTGCAACCAGGTAAACGATTTACCTTGCGTACTAAGTGATCATTTAATCAGTTTACTAAGCGATGAAGCTTGCTGACCTAAACGATCGTCTAGTGCGCGCGCGTTAAGCGATCCGCGAGCATCTCATTGTCTACACGAGACCGTGATACTCAGCGATCGCCTATCCCGATCATCAAAATGATACGATCAACTTTTGATCGCATACCCCATCGTTTAATCGATGCGTTCAACAGCGATCGCGATACTCCATCAACTTACAATGTCGATCAACAGCGTTCGCGTACCACATCTTCTGCACGATGTGATCAACCCTAGAGCCTCCTTCCTCGAAGAAATGCAATGCTTTGCCCAGATCTTCATCACCGAACGACCTCAAAACTTCAAACCAAAACTTTGAAAACAGACTCGACAACGATTATTAATGCCCAAAAACGCAGGGGCCTTTACAAACAACCGCGAAATGTAAAAGGATTTAAAATCAAACCGAGGCTAATCATCCTAAAAACATTCATTAATCCGCACATCCACAGCAAATTTAACCATTAAACAGTGTAGAAATGCACCCACCAAGAACGTAAATGTCATTTCGTTGCAACAGATGAAATCGTAGTATCAGAACCTGTCTCTGATACCAATTGAAGGATCGCTTACAAAGAGTTCCATGAGCACGTTCGGATCGCTCCGATCTCACAATGACCGAAATACATATATATACAATTTAAACGCACAGTTATGCTAAACAAATCTTAATTAAGGGCATGCTATGAACAACAAATAACAAGGGAAAGAGTGCCATACCAGTTGAAGACAATCTTCAAATTCGGAACTCAAAGCAGTGGAACCCCTCCACCCGCATCCAACCAATGCCCAGCAGCAGCGTCGACTACAGCAGCACGAACAACGCACGAACATGAACACCACAGGGACGACACCACCAGAAAAGAGCCGTCGGGTTCTTGGAGTGAGAACCAAAGCGTGCTTTTGGTTGAATTTGGTAGAGGAAGAGGAAAACCAGATCGTGTAGGCGATAAGCAAAATGGGAGGGAAAAAAGCCGCTATCGCACTAGCACGATGCTTATCGTTTAGGAGACACTACATAATCGTGTAGGTTTTTGAACGATCGTTTTAGGAAATGGTATACAATCGTTAGCAAAGACGCACACTATACAATCGTTTAGAGAAGCTATGCGATCGTGTAGGAATTAGTGTGCAAATCGTTTAGGCGCGAGGAGGACGATCGTTTAGGCGGAGAGGAGCCTATCGTATAGTCTCTCGATTTTCTTAAGCGATCGTTTTCTTTTCTACCAACGCACGCTCTTCTATTTCTTTTAGACGATTGACCAACCAATTCAAAAATTGAAAACAATTTCATTTTTATTTCATTGGTTACAATAACCGACACATTCCACTAACCCACGTCCAAACGTGGTTTTTTGGATTAATTATCTATAATTAACCAACTAATTAATTAATAAATATAATCATATTACATTTTTAACCTATAGTTTGATATCACATATCTACTATGCGTATGTTTTCTCCCCTACTTGATATTAATCAATTATATCTAATTCCTCCAAAATATAATCAAATCTAGATGGCTCTCATTACCAACAATTGAAGTACCGCTCAATTCTGAATTCAATCTAGTTGGGTTAGTGCGGGTCATTGTTTAATGATAATGTTGGATGTGTACAGTGTTGTAGACAATGGAATATTATCCTCTTCCTGACGAAACTGATATGATTCCTCGTATTGTTTGTCCACAGCCGTATCATCATAACTCATATTTTCAAACCCCAATTCCAATATTTTCGTCCTGAATTAGATTTTCAATAATTACAACTATCTGAAGTCTACTAAGCTCTTATCGCAAAAGAAGGAACGAAGCGATCATCATCATTCCTTATGCATTGTGGAGGGCTTCAAATCAGCTTATATTAACTTTAGTAGAAGATCAAACTCTGAAGAACTAACATTTGTAACCTTCGTAAATGCCGAAGATTTAAGTCTTCATACTTCAATGTATGAGGCACAACGATTCTTGTCAACTGCTGTCCCCCAAATATGACTAATCTCGATTCTCATTCCAATCACCTCCATATCGAATAAGTAGACACTTATCTATCATCCTACAAAGCAAGAACATTTGTCATTAAGTGTACAAGCAATTGCAGTATACTCTCTCTCTCAATCTTCGCTCTCTCGTCTGCTCTCTCTCGTAATCTCGCGTCTGCGTCTCTTACTCTTACTACTTACTCTTTACTCTTACTCTTACTCTTCCTCTTTCTTACTCTCTCCCATACAAAATTTCTAATGTCGTACCTTTCCAGAATAATGAACAGCGTGAAAAATAATTTAAACAGACTACAAAATAATGAAACACCTTTCTTAAAAGTTGTTCCGTTCTGAAAAAGCCTCATCTTGGAAATTCCCGTTTGAAAAAATCTCCGTTTCAACAAAACGATCGGTCGAAAAACCAGAGGTATATTGTTTATCATATATGAAAGAAATCACCAGTTATATTGTGTTAGGTAATGATTGTATGTAGGCTCGCGTGCATGAAAATGTCAAATCATCGTACCACTGATGAGCAGGCACTATCAACACCAAGGAAATTCAAGCAAGAGCAGAAAGAACGTTAATCAAGACGACGCAGCGAGATTTACCTCTGTGTAAGCTGGGGTGTAAGGGGAATATTACGTAATTTGGATATGCGATGTGATGTCAATGAGTCGATAAGTGACATGTGATTTTATAAAATATGTGTCATTTACATTTATGAACCAAAAAAAATTGGATCATCCGTACAAGTTTAAAAAAACATGAACAATACGAAAGAATAAAACAAAATTTGGGAAAATTAATTGTTAGAATGTTTTTCATAATAAGTGTATCACAAATTCATTTCGGGGAGAAAAAAGTAGTATTCCAAGTAAGGAAGTGAACCCTTTCCTTCGCACTTCATAAACTGTTCGAATTCTTACGGCGGTGCGCGTAAGACGAGATGAGTTGAAGGCGCGTAACACGTTCGCCGGATCGGAGAAAAATGGCGCCGGCGAGGAGCCACCAACAGGAGCCATCGCTCGAGAATGTTAAGCGCAGCGATCTTTCTATATCGGCAATTTGCAGAGGATTTGCAGCGCACGGTTGTTCAATCGAAGGATTTCTGCAATTCGCTCTGCTCGTTCTCTCAAGATGGCGCTCCCCCAACCGTTCCTTCCAGGTTGCGCTCTTCTTGTGAACTTTTATAAGTCCATTATCATTTCGCATTACTGCAAGTATTTATGTTGCAACTCTCATTAGGATAATCTTTAAGAGTTAATAATCTTGCATTGGTAGTTGTTCGATCGAAATCAATTCTGCTGCTGAAATGCTCGTCTACTGAGAAACCAAATTTTCGTAAGGAAGACTTGAGTACGCAAAGAATAGAATCCATCATAGCATCGAATCCGACTAAGTTGAGAAAAGGAACAAATGCTCGATTATCTATTAGAGAGAACGATCGTTGATAACTTATGTGGAATTGGATAAATTGGTTGAAACGAAATTAAGATGGAACGGAGAAGCAAATATTATACTAATGAGTGGTTGGTGTGTAAAGAAAGATGAAAGGCTTTTGAGATTATAAGACAATTTAGACTTTTTTCTCTAAACTCCTACACTTACGACCCAAAACTTCCACGGATCCACTTACTTTCCACGGAATTTCTGGTAATGATAAAGGGGATCATGAAAAACATGATGATCTCGTTTTGAATTATGGACGCTGGGAGATCCCCTATTATTTCTTGACGCTGATTGTCAAATCAAAGTTAAAGAAAAAAATTAGAAAAATAAATTATGTGTTCAAAATATCTTCCTGGCTTTCTTGTGCTTCTGATTCCTGATCCGGCCCCTTTGTTGTGTCTAAATCTGAGCATAGTTTGCATCAGTTTTGCTGCTTTCTCTGTGCATTGCACATGATATTTTACCAGTACAAAAACATAATCCCCCTCACTTTTAAGAAAAGAATTCTGGTGGCTACGATTGGGAAGTCGAAAGTTCCTAGATTCATGGAAAATGTTGGTCTGATCACAAATGAATCATGATATTCTTAGTAATGAATTATGCTTTTTTGAAGACCAACTAGATTCAAGATGGTCAAGAAAGGATTTAATTTTACAATTCAATTTGAGAAATAGAGGTTTGATGTCCATCAAAGATTAAAGGAAATACACAGGTTAAATGAAGGAAGTAACAAAAATGTCTAAACAATTCATTCTATGGTGAATGCGTATTGATAATCTGTTTAGTTTTTGGGTTTGAGATCATTATGTCTCATTAGTTGCATTGAGCAGTGATCCCGTTGCTCTTTGTTCATACGCTTGATGATTGTGTATGGATGATAATTTTAGGTGGCTCGGTTTATGAATTTTGAAATTAACATTATTATTACTGATTGTTCAGATGTTAAGATTTATAATTTTTGGTATTTGTTCTTTCCTTCTTCATCTTTATAATTCCTTTTGAGAAGAATGCAATCATTTTTCAGGATTTTGTACCCCCGAGCAAACATCAACAATTTCAAAACTCACGAAGATGGCTTTTTTCCGCAAAGTTAAAAGGTCTCTTTTTATGTTCTGTGGTCTTCCGATTATCTGCATGCTTTAGAAATTCAAGCAAAAGTCAATATGGGCGTGACAGGAATATTGTCCTAGGCCTTCTTGTGAAATTAGTTACAAAGTGAATTGACTAGTGTAGTATTTGTATTGTTGTAATAAGAGGGTTTTAGAAGCGAAGCTTGAAGCAATTTGTGAGAGCATGTGGTCCCTTATTTGCATTTTCATACGCTTGTTTCGGGTTTCCATTTACAAGATGGAAAACAAATGGTTATGCCAGCCAGGAAATTTTGGGGATAAGGAAACAAAGCTTTTTGTTAGTTTAGTTTAGATCTACCACCAAAACTTTATGGTCGATTATCTTGTAAAAACTTTTCACTAAAACTAATGAAAAGTTTGTTTTCCTTTTTCCCCCAAAAAATTGCCCAGAGGTAATCTTGAGGCAAGGATTTCCCAAGAAAGCAAAACTATTCTTATTCTTCCAGTGTCACAGTAGGCCATTGTGTATTTTGGATTTGCTAATCATACTCAGCTTTTGTGGTGGTGTTCGTTACTCCCAAGGGAACGGGTTCTATATATTATTATTATTATTTTGACATTAAAAAAAGTCATTATCTTTTCTTACAAAGTTAAGAAGAGAAGTTTTATTTTAGTTGTGCCTCTGTATTTATTAATGCTATCATATTTATTATGTTATGACATCACTGTTTAGATGAGTTTAAGATTAGCCGAGAGAAAACACCCAGCTTGCTACGATTGGATTGCTGTTTACAGCTGCGCCTTCTCATTTATCAGCGAGTATGGATTAAATATTTATTTGGCATGTTTTCCTGTTCAAATTTTGGCCTGTTTATCTATCAAGGAAGTGGTTCTAGTATCATGTCATTCTTCGTTCATGTTGCAAATTGATCGATTATTTTATTTGGCATTCAATTGGATAAATACATTTAGATGAGTTTGTCTGAAATTTGCCTCGATCAAAATATTTTAGATGAATTCATTTGTTTGCATAATCAGAAGAGAGTCATGTAAGTATTAGGCTTGAACAGGAAAATGGAGAGCCGACGAAAAATAACCACGAGAACTTGGTCTAATTAGCCAAGCTTCATGTCCTATATGGTTGGGATTCGAGTGAATCAAGACTCTTTGTCATGTGTGGCAACATGATCAGCGAGGGTTTTCCTATTATCAAAGACTCAGAGACTCATTCAGGATGCGTGCAGTTGCTGTTTGTAATTTTATTCAGTTAGAATCCCATGGTTCTTCGTTGCTACCTAAACACTAATTTATTGTGCTCCTCTAAAGTCTCTCTCTCTCCTTAATTTTTTTTTTCTTTTTAAGAAGAAATTTTTTCTTTTTTGGTTACATATGCAGTGTTATTCAACACTTTGGGAAAAAAATTCCAACATATTATGTTATTTGCCTGCATGGAATTGCGTTGCATTATATTTGAATTTGATCCTTCCTTCCTTTGTTTTTTTCACCCCCTTCTATTTTTGTGTATAAAGTTAAGCATCTCTCTCTGG
>NC_052350.1:47540529-47542960 GCF_009727055.1 Benincasa hispida | reverse complement strand
TTATTCTGGGGACACTATGGATGCAGCCCACTTTGTAGTTAGTACAAACGATGTGATCCTGAATCGTTCATATAAAGATATGTGAGTGGGGGCATCCTATGCAATGAGTTTGCATAAGACTGAACCATGAAATAGTCACTTTTTACGTTCTAAATGCCGTTTTATATATAAAACTGACTACTTCGTTAATTGATGACCTAGGTAACTTAATCTTAATCCTGAGCTAACCATGAACTCCTATTCACTCAGAATTATCCTTAGATCTATATAGGTGAGGGCAGTTCATCATCGCTGGCTCAATAAGCCTCCCATTTCAGGGGTAAGATCGGGTGGATAGCTAGGAACATAGGGTGCAAGACGGAATTCACTCCTACCTATTATAGGGTTAGTAGATAGGTCGTTCCCTTTAGTACTAAATCTAGGTCTTGAACAAGGGACCCCACCCTCTCCTTGGCCCGAAAGGGATTCCGATTATAGGTTGGACCTTAAACCAATTATTCATTAGAGGATCAGTGGAATTTAAGGAATAAGATGTAGTCTCGGGGGTAAAATGGTTTTTATGACCCAGTCGAGATTACAAACAACTTGTGAAGGATTAGCTTACTAATCATGATTATATCAAATGGACATAAATATATCTATAGTGAGGGGAGTGCAACTATGAGACTATAGTGGAATGACCCATTAGTTAACGAATGTTGATTAGCTCCATCTAAAGAGTTTAGCCAGCTAATCTCGGATCGTTGGAGCCCATGATCTATAGATCTATTAGGTTCCCCTACTAGCTTATATGGAATAAACTTATAACAGTATGATAGAATAATTTGAATTGTTCGAATTAGGTGAAGAGAGAGAAACAGACAAGTATATGTGATATAGTAGTCGGTTTTCAGTTTAGAGATAACTTTAATATTTAAATGTGATTTAAATATCAAGAATATGAATATGTTCATATTTGGAATCTCGAAAATAATGGAAATGGTCAAAGATGTAAAAAGTCAAAGAGTTGACATTTTGACTTTGAAAACTCAAAATTTGACCGACCTTATATTCAAATGTGATTTGAATTTCGAGAAAATGAATGAGTATTCATGCTCGAAAGGTCAAAATTAGTCAACATGGGAAAAATCATAAAAAGTCAAAATATTGACTTTTTGGTCAAAGTTTGACTTTGACAAAATGACTATTTAGTGGGAAAATCCAAACTTTTGTTGGATAATTCCACTAACAAAATAGTGGACTAGGTGTTGGCTTATAGTGGAGACACTAAGCCCACTTAGATAGTGGATTATAGGTATTGGGTTTTTATGGATTTGTTTCATGCAATTGTTGCATGGTTTTCTTCTATAAAATGGGCTTTAAATTATGGATTAAAAACTTTTGGCCTTTTTGGCAAAATTATTTTCTAAACTTTTGCTGGAAAAATAAAAACCCAAAACCAAAAAATTCCATCTTCTTTTCCATTTCTTTCTCTCTCTCGTGTTCTTCATCCACCGAGTTCCACAATTCGGTTCTAAGTCCAGAGGATAGTAGGTCAACTTTAGTGGTGGTCCGAAAGAGCTCAGGTCGAGATTCAGCGAGAAAAAGCGATTTTCGGGAGCTTCAAATGTAAGTTAATTTACTGTTTTTTCCTCCATTTGCATGCTTATTTCCTTTAAATTAAAAGCAATTAGAGTGTAATTAGGTCCTTTTTCCGCTGCGTATGTCTCGTGTTCCATCATGTGGTATCAGAGCATACTTTAATTACGCTCAATTGCTTTTGGTGGGTGGTTTTTTTCCTTTCTATTCAAAGGTTGAATGAAATATGAACTAAAGTGGATTTATTATGATTTTGGCATTGTTTTTCTTTAAATTTCTTGTGTAAATTTGTAATTGCTCACATATTTATGAGCGTTAATGTATGAAAAAGGGTATGTAATTTTTTTGGAGTCATTAGAGTTGAAATTAGGTTGTAATTTCTTGATTCCGGGAGAGAGGACAACAACAAAATTGGAGAAAAATTGATCACAGACCCGAGAAGTGCTCCCAGACCCGAGATCTGACCCGGTTCAGAGTAACCCCGTACTCGCGCCTGGCTTTGCACGCCTGTCCCGTCCGGAACCGACTACGCGTCCGTCGCTCCGCTTCGTGCGACCCGATTCAAAGCTGCTTTGTGCGCCAGCTGTCAACAAAGTATCCGATCGTGCCCGCGACCTGCGACCCACTTGCCTCCCGCCTCTGCGACCCGCGCTTTCCGTCGACCCGACCTGCCCCGCGTTCCGTTGACCAGTCGGTCCAAACGGTCTGGACCTGTCTAGTTGAGCCGGTTTGGTCGATTCAACTTAGTTTTTGGTGTTTTTGGGTCGGTTCGAGTGGTTTCTGAGCGGTTACAGATGGTTTAAAGTGTTTAAAGCTGGTTTTGGGAAGCTGGTTGCTGATTTTTGTAATAAAT
>NC_052350.1:47438433-47536819 GCF_009727055.1 Benincasa hispida | reverse complement strand
ATTCAACTCCAAAATGGAAGAAGGCACCTCTGTTCGTGAACATGTGCTAAACATGATGGTCCACTTTAATGTGGCGGAGTTGAATAGGTCTACCATCGATGAAGGCAGTCAGGTTAGCATAATCCTGCATTCTTTATCGGAGAGCTTCTTACACTTTGTTAATAATATGATTCTTAACAAAGTGAAATATAACCTTACAACTCTTCTCAACGAGTTGCAGACATACAAATCTTTACTGAAAAGTAAGAAGAGGCAGAAAGGTGAGGCAAATGTTGCTTCATCCTCTAGGATGTTCCATAGAGGTTCGACCTCATGAACAAAGTCTGCACCTTCTAATTCTAACTCTGCAAAGGGGAAGAAGAAAAAGGGTGGTAAAGGAAAAGGGAAGGCACCTGCTAACCCACCGCCTGTCGCCCCAAGTAGGCGTCCACAAGTTGCTAAGGGGAAATGTTTCCACTGCAACCAAGATGGACTCTGGAAGAGGAACTTGTTGGATTTTATGTCCTAAAACTCGTAGTTTGAAAATTAATAAACATATTCTGTTTTGTTTTTTTCAATAAAACTGTTATTGAAATTATAATCTTGAATCCAATAAACTAAGGTCCTGAGGCTATTTAATGTAGTTTGAACTTTATGTAGTGACATAAATGTGGATCAAGTTCAAATATATAGCCAAAATGGTCTATAGTATATGAATAAGGTTGGGCGCCTTATTCTGAGGACATTATGGATGCGGCCCACTTTGTAGTTAGTACAAACGATGTGATCCCGAATCGTTCATATAGAGATATGTGAGTGGGGGCATCCTATGTAATGAGTTTGCATAAGACTAAACCATGAAATAATCACTTTTTACGTTCTAAATGCCGTTTTATGTATAAAATTGAGTATTTCGTTAATTGATGACCTATGTAACTTAATCTTAATCCTGAGAAGATTAAAGTGGAAATCGGGCATGCATTTGTTGAGTTTTTGCTGAAAAACTTGAGGTTGAAGAAGATCTTCTTCCATGGTGCAGCAGTGATCTTCTTCTCCAAATTCCCTTTATTCAAATTTATTTTGAGTCTCACAACTCAATCTAAGGCACCAAGAGAATATTAAGGAAGGCCTTGAGGTGGTTCACAAATTGATTTAGAGAAGATTTGCAGCTGGCATCGAGATTCCAGTGGTTCTACAAAAGTATGTTATGAAACCTTCTTATTAGTTTATGAGCATGCTTAATTTAAAGCCAAAATTAGTGAATTAGAATGCTTATTTATCCTTTTTTTTTCATGAGATATATGAAAATGGTGCACAGATATGGTTTTATGAGATTTTGCATTTAATTTCTCTTTGATTCCTTTGTTAAATTTGTAATTGGCTCTTGGTTGATGAGCAATACGTGAGCGATGTGAGGTTTTAAAATTGGTTTATCACCTAAACATCGTAGGTTAAATCTGAATATAAACGTTATACTTGGATAAACACCTAGACTTAGGTTGTTTAATTAGTTGGAACAAACCTAAGAAAATTTATACCTCGTTTAACGTTAGAACACTTCAGTGGGAGTTTAATAACATATATGATATGTTATTAGAACACTTTAATGAAAAAATAATGTATATGATATGTTAGAACGCTTTAGTGGAAGATTAATAAACATATATGATATGATATTTTTTTAGCTCTCACCTCCTTAAGAGTTCATGATCGAAATTCATTTTTCACTTCATGTCACCCTGGGAGTGACCTCCATTCGGAAAGTATTTACATGAATCGAGATTTTGATGAATGGAGGAAGTTGTTCACCTTAAAATCAAGTGTGATGTTTTGATTTTAATTTTCACGTTCTCAAGATGTTCACACTGAGAGGTTCATGCGGCACTTCGTGTCACCCTGGGAATGACCTCCATTCGGAAAGTGTTTGCATGAATTAATCAAGGTGAATGAGGGGAAGTTGTTCAATGGAAAATCAAATATACGACATTGATTTCAATTCTCACGTCCCTAGATAATTCCCTTCATGAGATCCGTGCAGCACTTCGTGTCACCCTGTGAGTGACCTCCATTCGAAAAGTGTTCGTCATGAGATCAAGATAAAAGCGAATGGGGGAAGTAATACATAGTAAGTGGGTGAATGATATGTGTCAACATATTCTGCAGTCCCTTCTGTTGGTTTGAACCGTGAGATTCCTATGTTGTGCCTACTTTTCGTCTTTAAGTCGGCCTTGCTAGTCGTTTAATGATGGCTATCCCCTCGAAGGGATTTAACATAGGATTCATAACAACTCAAACTCCAGAAATGGATAGTATTTCTAAAGTCGTTTTCAACTTTGACTTTCCAATTCGGGAGCATCGTTGGGGCCAACTTCTGAGGTCTGAAAACAGAGAGTTACACTAACAGAATTACTAAAGAGTTAGTAATTTCTGATCAAAACCGGTAGCTAAATGACTATTAGAATATGAAGTTATTCTGGAGATAGTATTTAGTCAAGAATGTCTTGTTGTAGTATCATTGCAAAAATAATCTTAGGTATATTATTACTTTGCTAAAACTTGATTGGGATTAAAAAGCAATTCACTGATAAAATTTGTTTATACTTTTGAGAATGATGAGTTCATTAGTATAATTGTTGGCGTCTAATAAACTAATTGGGGATAATTATGTCACCTTGAAAACAAACCTAAATACTATACTAGTGATAGATGATCTACAGTTTGTCTTAACAGAAGAGTGTCCTACCATTCCTGACTCAAATGCAAACCAAACTATTCGGGATGCATATGATAGATGGATCATGGCAAATCACAAAGTTCGTGCCTATATCCTTGCCAACATATCCGATGTCTTGGCGAAGAAACACGAGAGTATAAGTACTGCCAAAGGGATTATAGAATCTCTCTGTGGAATGTTTGGACAATCGTCCTTCTCCTTGAGGCATGATGCTATCAAATACATTTACAACTGCCGTATTGAAGAAGGGGCCTCTATTAGAGAACATGTCCTGGACATGATGGTCCATTTCAATATGGCAAAAGTAAATGGGCTTATGTTGATAAAAGAAGTCAAGTTGGTTTTATTCTAGAATATCTTCCGAAGAGTTTTCTGCAGTTTTGCACAAATACACCTATGAATAAAATATAATACAACTTAACTACTCTTCTAAATGAGCTACAGGCTTACCAGACTATGATGAGAGCAAAAGGTCTGGAATAAGAAGTAAATGTTACTACCACTGAGAAGAGAGGAACATCCTCCAAAAAGCCTGATAATGCTTCTTCTTCACAGAGTAAAAGTATTCTTGTTAAGAAGAATAAGGGGAAAGGAAAGAAGAAAACCGTGGGTAGAAAAGGCAAGACTAATGTTACAGATAAAGGAAAATGTTTCCATTGTAATGAAGAAGGGCATTGGAAGAGAAACTGCCCTCAGTACCTTGCAGAAAAGAGAGTAGATAAAGCAAAATAGGGAAACTAGTTTCTGAAGATTACTTGTTGTACCTCGGTTGACCAGTGGGAGATGTTGCTGTCTGAAGATGATCTTATCTACTTTTGTTATTGTAATAAAAGTTAATTTGTCTTGTTGTAAAAGAACAAATTGTATAAATTTTTGTTGTAAATGAAATGTTCATTAACAAAAGTTATGTTTGTTCTATTGGAAAGCAACTTCTGTTAGAACCAACCTAGTTAAAAGCCATTTGCAAATATTTAGAGATTTAAAACAGCTAAACATCAATAAAGATAAGTAGTTATTTAACCTAAGTGATAAGTTTAGAACACTTGAAAAGTTCAAAGTGTACAAAACTTGTTAGGTAAAATAAAACTGAAATACTTCGATTGGATTAAAGTATAGAAAGTTTGAGATTTCTAGGACTATTTGATAGAACATGAAATCCAATGAAAACTTTCTACACCTAGTTGCCTTAATTGTTTTCGAACATCATTTCAATTTTAAGGTATTTTTTAAACCCATATAAGATATGGAGAACTCATAAAAGTTGTTTATTATTTGTAAAAGTTGTTTACATAGTTCAAAAATCTGAAAAGGTCGATATAAGTGTTAATATTGAATCCTTATATGTTGAAATATTGTTCGAGATCACCATGTATCATTTGTTTCCATAGAAGCTTGCATATATATCAATAAAGAGTTATTGATTAAAACTGACACTATAAACAAAAGTTGTTTAGATAGTTCAGTTGCATCTTACTCAAAGAGTTGAAAGTACCTCAGTGTAGTGGGAGGAATGTATGAGTTGTCAGTTGCATCTTACTCAAAGAGTTGAAAGTACCTCGGTGTAGTGGGAGGAATGTATGACTTCCTAGCCATTATTGAAAAACAAGTATTGTGAAAATAAGATGCATTCCTCATATAGTATAATAAGAAGTCTATGTATACTAACATGTTTATAACAATTCTCTCAACTAAAGTATATGAGAATCTCCTAGTAAGACTAGGAATACCATGTATATAACCTAGGGCAAGTGGGAGAAAAACCGGTTATGGTATACCGAAAGGTAAACCATATGTATGTGATGCACTGGTTTATTGTATTTCTCTGTAAAACTCAAAAAACTCAGTATTATATATTCAGGTATATATATGTTACCACTAGAGTTTTAGTTCAAGTGGGAGTTTGTTGGGTTATATGTCCTAAAACTCGTGGTTTGTAAACAATAAAACTTATTCTGAAAATTCAATAAGTTGGTATTGAATATATGAATTGCTTATTTCATTTTAGAAAGAAATCCAATAAACTAAAATATCCATGACTATTGCATGAGTGCTTGAACTTTATGTGGAGAAATAAAAATGAATCAGGTTCGAGTAAATAGTCAAAATGCTCTATAGTATATGAAAAAGGTTGGGTGTCTTATTCTGGTAACACTATCGGATGCGGCCCACTCTGTAATTGTTACGAGGAGTTGTAAAGTGCTACAGACAATGCGATCCTAATTCGTACATGTCATAATATGAGGAATGGGGGTATCCTATGCAATAGGTTTGTACAAGATTGGACCACGAAATTAGTCACTCTTACTTTATAACGTTGTTTACTATTTAAGACTGACTATTTCAAAGCGACAACCTAGGTAACTTGACCTTGATCTTGAGCTAACTATGAACTCCTATTTATTCGATTATCCTTAGATTTTCATAAGTGAGGGTTAGCTCAACAGTGCCGGCTCAATGAACCTCCATTTCAGGGGTAAGACCGAGTAGATAGCTGGAAACATAGGGTGCAAGATGGAACTCACTCTTACCCGCTTTCAGAGATAGTACAGAGGTTGTTCCCTTAAGTGCTGACTTCGGGTCTTGAACAAGGGGTCCCACTCTCTCATTGGCCCGAGATGGACTCAGTTTGATAGTCGGATCACAAACCAATTATTTATTAGAGGATTAGTGGAACTCAAGGAACAAGAGGTAATCTCAGGAGTAAAATAGTCATTTGACCTATCCACTATTACAAACAATCTGTGAAGGGTTAACTTACAAATCGTGGTTATATCGAGTGAATATAATACATCTACAGTGAGGAGAATGCAACTCTGGGCTTTAGTTGAGTGACCCAGCAGTTAACGAATGGGGGTTAATTCGGTGTAAAGAGTTTAGCTAATTAATCTCGGATCATTGGAGCCCATGATCTGTAGGTCCACGAGGTCCCCTTACTAGCTCATAAATGGTAGCCTTAGAGTAGCGTGATAAGTTAATTTGAAACGTTCAAATTAGAATTAAGGGAATTAGTAATTATATGTGATATAATTACACGTTTAATTTTGGAATTAAACGAAATTGGATAATCAATTAATATTTAAATATAATTTAGATATTAAATTCATGAATCATTCATGATGGTGGAATTAGTGTTATATTAATTTAATATTTGATATTGAATAAATTAGAATTAATTAAATTGTTTAATTATTTATTTATTTTATTAGAAAATTAATTAAAGAATTAATTTTGTAAAATTAATAAAGATATTATTTTGAAACAAAATTGATTTTAGAAATCAATTTAGAAATAAAAAAATTGAAAAGATGGAAAATGGAAAAAGTGGGATTTCTCCACTTTTCCATTTCAAGTTGTTCACACATTCTCCACTCTTTTCATGAGTCAAATTTCCAAGTATGAGGTACAATTCATATAGTTATCTTCTTTGCATGATAGTCTTGCAATAAATAGAGAAGATTAAAGTAGAAATCAGGCACGTATTTGTTGAGTTTTTACTGAAAAACTTGAGGTTGAAGAAGGTCTTCTTCCATGGTGCAGAAGTGATCTTCTTCTCCAAATTCCCTTTATTCAAGCTTATTTTGAGTCCCACAATTCAATCTAAAGCACCAAGAGAATAGTAAGGAAGGCCTTGAGGTGGTTCACAAGTTGATTTGTAGAAGATTTGCAGTTGGAATCAAGATTCAGGTGGTTCTACAAAGGTATGTTATGAAACCCTCTTATTAGTTTATGAGCATGCTTAATTTAAAGCCAAAATTAATGAATTAGAATGCTTATTGATCCGTTTAACTTCCACTGCACATTCTCTGGTTCTAACACGAACCCCATCCAGGCTAGGAGAGGGTGTGGTGCCACATTGTTCAAGCCCCGGAATCAGCCCTTAAGGGAGTAATTTATGTTCTTACCTCGATGTTGGGGAATGAGTGAATTTCTTCTTATGTTGTTGTATTCCCAGCTCTCCAATCAGAAAAATCCCTAAAATGGTAGGTTTATTGAGTCGGCGATTTAGCCACTCTCACCTATACAAATCAAAGGACCGTTTTCATAGACAGGAGTTCACAACTCACTTAGGATTCAGGTCATGTTACCTATGGTTATCCTAGTGAAATGTAAGTCTCTATTATGAACGGCGTTATATAATGAGACTAAACATTTCGTGGTTCAGTCTTATACAAACTCCTTTGTATAAAACATCCCTACTCATATGTCTCCACATGAATGATCATGATCAAATCATTTGTAGCACTTTACAACAATTATAACATCTACAAAATGGGCTATACTCCTAGTGTCACCAAGATAAGACATCCAGCTTTATCCATCTACTACAGATCATTTAGGTTATCACTTAAACATGATCTATCCGTATGTCTCTACATACATGTTTAAGCTACAAGATAACCTTGGATGTTAGTTTATTGGTTTGTGGATATGCAACTAATTTTGAAATAAAACATCAAATATTTTATTATATAAATAAAATGTTAGTACATTACAATTACAAACTATGGGACCCTTCGAGATTTAGGACATCAACCCCAACATTTGTGTGGTCGGCAATATTTGTTTAGCATCTCAAATGTTATGAGATGTGTCTCTGCATTGTTGGCTTCAGGAAGAGGAATGTCTTTGGTAATGCTGATCCTGCTAGATTCTTTCCTCATCGGTGGTTTACTTTGTTGTTTTATTCTACCGATATTTTTTCCTTTATGGCTCTCGGTTGCTGTAGAAGTTAGGATTGCTCAGTGTGTTTCCACTGCTCATATTTAAAGGGTTCTTTGTCTTTCGAAAAGGGTTAATCGCTTTATTATGAAAAGCTCTTACTTGAATAAAAAAATTAGTGTGTATTTAGTCAACAGTGTAATGCATTGTTGTATTTTTCTCAAAGACGTACTCTGTGTTCCTCACATCAAGGCAAGAAGATCTTTTGAGAAGGGATTCTCAAGCTTAGGGGGAACCTAGGCCATTCGAGTAAAGGGGATTTTGCTTTTAGAAGGAAAGATACAATACGAGTGAGAAGAAGTCTCATGTCTTGAGAGGAACTCAAGCCTTATTGAGAGGGAGTCTCGATCTTGGGGGGAGCCTAAGTTTTGCTTCACTAATAATATAACTTCGGGGGAGCCTAAGACACTGTGAGAATGAGTCTCACACTTAGGGGACGCCTAGTCTATTAGTTGAGTGATAAAACTGTACGAGTGTCACAATAATCGTCCATCTATTACAGATAAGTACTATGTTGTAATTATTTATCATTTATATTAGTGGAGTTATCTTCCCTGGGCACACTGCCTCCTAAACGTAGGTGATTTACACCGAACTGGATTACCAATCTCTGGTGTTATTTTATATGTTATGCATTTTAATAATTGTCTTATGAATTGCTATAATATACACCGTAACATTGTTATCTTGCCATAGATACCTCCTTGTTATTTTCTTAATAGAGAGTAACAACTAATAATTTGTCAAGATTTATGGTTTAGCATTCTTTCTAATCTTTCCAAGAATAATTCAGAGAAGATTCTCCCTTCCTTTTCTAACAAAATTCTCATATATAACTGCAATATGTAGTAACGGGTAACCAAGGACGAAAATATCGTTATCGATGTAAATAACGACAAGTCAGATTTACGGATATATCGACGGATATTTAAATATCAATGGATATTCTGGAAAAATCACGAATATCATGGAAATTCATAAAAATATTGTGAATTTTTTTGTGAAAGTTTAGAATAATATTCTTTAAGTAATAAACTATGAATTTAAGCATATAAATCAAATTAGAAACAAAATATGGTTAGTAATAGAATAAAAATTTATGTTGACGACCGAAAAAAATTATTATGAATTGAATATTTTATTAATAAAATCTAGTCAAACAGAATGAAGGTCAAATATGAGATTCAATGATAAAAATATGGTCTAAGAGGTACTAGCTCAACAGTAACATAATTCATTTGATAATAACACTCCCAAATCATTTTATGTTAAAAATTTATAGCATAATTGGAAGTATGTCTTCCATGAGCCTGAACATCAATCTCAATGCTACCAATAGGAGAATACCTTAGATCAAACTATATTTCATTCAAATGACGATGGTCTGAAGAATGTAGATAACATGCATAGAGGCTCTAAGTCTGAGTCTTCATCAATTTTACGAGGAAGTTGTCCCATTTATAGATTGATGTCTTAAATCCATCACTTTAACCATAGGAACCATAAACACTTGAATGACTATATAGTTATTATGAGAATAGCTATAATTACTATTGCTATAGACATATGACTAGCTCATGGTTGGAGTCTTGTGTGGCATGCGTGAATTGAGATTCTCTAATGAAGGGGCTAATTCTTGCTCCACCAGCTTTATAACCATGGTGTAAGTCTTTTTGTGGCTTTTCCAAATTTAATTTCTTTTAAAATGAAAATTTTGAATTGAACATTCAAAAGAATTTGAAAAATGGAAAAGGAAGCACATTGAAAAAGCTTGATATTGGGAAAAAAATAGAGATATGTAGAGATAATCAAACAATATGTAGACGAAATATCCATAACATTTCCATGATATGTCCATGAAATACCCGTGATATATCCACAAAATATCTACGATTTTTTTTTTTTAGTTGCGAAAGATATTAGCCCAGAAAGATATATCAGGAGATACATTGCTAATATCGATTATATATCATGAAATTTGGAGAAAAATATCTTATCCCCCAATATCTCTATCAGATATGGGATTTATGGATATATTGCCAATATATCAAGATATTTTCATCCTTGCTAGTAACTAAGATAAAAGCATATTCTCGCTGAATAAATTATTTTGGTAAGGATTTCGTTATGGGGCACGAGCAAATTGGTTTCTTATTGCCTTTAAATTTATTTTTATTTTTTATTATTCATATGTAAAATCATTTACGCCTTTTTGTTTCACAGTTATTGTCATGGGATTCCAAACAAACATTTAATAAGATTTCACTTTTTAAAACCTAACATATTATTGTGTAGAGAACTTTAAAACCTATATGACATGAATTTTTTAATACCCTCCATACTTGTGGGGTTTTTATACCTGGTAAACGAATAAAGCTTGTTTGATTAATAAATTAACATCAATTAATCATTACTATTCATTTTAATTAATTATAGAATATAAATACATTATTTAGACTTAATAAATTTCAATTATTACACTTACTATTGGTATTTCACATTATGTTAACTATTTAATATAAAAGTTTATTGTTAATTATTAATATTCTAATTAATTTTTATTTATTTATTTATTTATTTTTGTTAATTAAATAAAATAATTTAAATAATGCTTAATTAAAAAATATTCATTTATTGATATTTTAAGTGGTTAAATAGTTGGTCAATATAACAATATATTAAATAATGAAATTTAATTATGACTGTGTTACTTGTTATCTTACGTTTGATTAAATAATTATTTAGTTTTAGTTTTTATATATAAAATTAATAAATTAAACATATTCATTTAACTTTTAGGCATTAATTATTTTGCAAATCCAAATACAGACATTAATTATCTCAAACATTTAATATTCATACCATAAGAACATCTGAAATCCAAATGGCCCCTTAAGAAATTGATAAGTTGGCTTGAATGTATTTTAAATATTTTTACATGAATTAGATTTTTTAGGATTTCAATTTTTTAAAAAATTATTGTACTTTATTGCACCTCGAGCTTTAAAAACAAACTATTGCACCTTGAGCTTTATTGCACTTTATGCTTGGAGAACAAACTGACTGGCACACAAACACAATCTAACCGGAAAGAGGTGTATCTATCGAAAGATTGCTTCCAATTTGAAGATATATGGAAAACATTCGGCTTTTGGCATAATATGGACGGTCTAGTGAATTAACATCTTTATTTTTAGGACTTGTTTGGAAGGTTAGGTTGGAATGTAATCGAAATTTCTTTCTTTCTTTTTTTGATTTTGACGTATGTGATATCATGTGATCAAAGTGGGGATTGTGTATAGAAGAATTTTTGTTCCAATAACTAACACCAGATAATATGCAATTTATATTAAGCCTTACACAAGACAATGTGATATAATTCTACTTTATAAATAAATTAAATTAGAAATTGGTTGAGATTGCAAGAACGAGCATATTTAACTTACGTATAATATGTATTAGAAATCAAGAGATTTATGGTTCAAATTCCTCGTTTCCGTTGCACTAAAGAAAATGTTGACGATCATATTTTTATTCAAAAAATGAAACGTATGAAGTGATCATCGTAGCCAAATTACTAACTTTATTTTGACTATTTTACTATTATGTTATGTTCTACTGTAAAAATTCATAAAAGGTACTTATCCTAAAATGTGGCTAGTTTATACCTTAGGTTTTTAAGTTTGGAAAAAGTTAGAATTTAGTCTTTGTAATTTGATAAAATCTACATACATATTTATGAATGTCTTATTAAACCATAAAGATTATGGCTAAATCATAGCAAGTACCTTTAAATTTTGTACTTTGTTTAACAAGGACTTTAAATTCAATAATACCGATGAACTTTAAAAAATTATTCAAAAATACTAGTTGTGGGTGGAAATAGTTAACAAAACAAATAAATTAAAGACCTGTTTGGATTAATGTAAGAAAAAAGTGTTCTTTTAAAAAAAAAACTCATTTTTATTTAAATACTTTTGATTAAAAAAATAATTAAAATACACTTGAAAAACTATTTTGAGTGATTGTCAAACACTTCAATTTCTTTCAAAATGACTTATATTTAAAATTAAACACTTGAAAATGTAATCCAAACACATTAATTTGAACTACAAAAGTGTTTAACGAAGTATTCATCACTATAACTTAAGAGAGTATTGAAGAGTAAAAATAGAAAAGGATTAGATCATAGAAACAAGGGACAGAGAAAATTGAAGATGAAGGTAAAATGAGGTGTAGTTAAATAGTTTTCGTCTACGTACTAATGCTAATGACATTTGGTAGCTTTTATTGTCAAATGTTGAGGGTATTAGTTTAACTTTTGAAATTCCAATGATATTTTGATAACAATTTGCTAACAGTTTTCGTCCATATAGAATGAGTAAGAGTATTTTTTTTTTTTTAATATTCAAGAGCATTAATGAAGCTCTAAAAGTTAAAGAGAATTTCTAGACAGAAAAATAATGATAAAGATATTTTTTAACTTTTATTAAAAGTTTAAGAATATTGATAAAAGTGCTGAAAGTTCACAAGTACTTTTAAAACAAAGTATAAAGTGTATAAAGTTCATAAGCATTTTCTATAATCTAGCCAATGATTATTTATTTGAATTTTTATCACATCATAAAGATGAAATCTAATTTTTTCCAAATCATAAGAACTAAATTTAACTAATTTAAATACTTCTAACTCATATTTAAGAAGTCTTCAGTTTCTCCTATAAATCTAAATTATAATCAATAACAAAAACATTAGCTAGCCATATCTTTTCAACATTTTCTTGTTAATTCATACCTAGTGTGGGAATGACAATTTAAAATTAGTAAAAACATGAATAACTTAAAAATGTACAGTTTTTTTAAGCATTTATTTATTTTTAAAGATAATTAGAACATATACCCTAGATCAAGACAGGTCGGAAGACTGGAAAAAGAAAACATAAAGTATAACTATGTTTCATTTTCAAGCATCTTGATATCCATACATCATTGACAGCTTCTAGCCACTAACATTGGGACAACAATGAGACATCAACGTTTCATTCATTTCCAAGCAGCCATTTCAGAAGATTGAGGCAATCTCATGTCCATAAACACAATACTTTTTATATCCATGAGTGTTCGAACTAACTTACACCTCGACTAATCTTATGAAACAACCTAAGACTCTATAACATTTGAGTGTCATAAAAACTCGTAGGAAAATCATATGTAAGTGACCACCATAGATTGAACTCATAACCTCTTAGCCTTTTATCAAGGGCATGCTACTTATTTATCACTAGGCCAACCCATGATGATTCAAAGATAGACATTTAACTTCAAGACATTAATTAACCTAATCTCCATGTATTATCTCAAATATTTAGAAAAACATTTAAATCAGTATCTGGATCCAAACGAGCCTAATGTTATATAATTACTTTTTATTCCCAAGCATCTCGATATCCATACATACATCATTCGACTCCATCTTCCATTATTTAACAATGAAGCTCCCTTACAGCCACTAACAATGGGACATCAAGGATTCATTCCTTTCCATTTACAATACAATTTCAATCTCCATGTTCAATGAGCGACTACTGGAAATCAAGAACATCTCTCGTTGTCTGCTTGAAAGCAGCCATTTCTTAAGATGGAGCCAATCTCATGTTCATGCTTTGTTATGATTCTATTCTAATACTTTACGGTTGCTTTAATGGCATCCAATATCTACACCAACCAGTAAAGAAGGTAATATATTGGTTAGGAATGAACTTTTGCCAAACATTTTACCAAGAAAATAGAAAGAATTCTCTTACTTTGTTCTTAGTAGGCATGTAGAAAGGTTCAAACACAAGAGGGAAGGGAGTGTCCAGTCCACAAACTCTGGAAATAGGGGCCTCCAACTACAAGAAAAAGTGGAACTCATTTTGTCTTAAAAAGGAAGCGAGACCTTTCATTGATATAATGAAAAGAATCAAATGCTCAAAGTACCAGAAACGAAAATAAATAAAATTACAACATTAGATACTCAGTTGAGTTATGTAGCAAGAATAAAAGCACTGAAATTCAAACTAATATCCTAAATAGAATAATTAGAGAAGGTTTGGGGTAAAGAACACCATGAGGAAGCAAGAAGGCGAGCTGAATCCATTATAACATTGGACTTATAGAGTATTCAAACAAAAGTAAGATACTCAAAGTTACTATAAAACTAGTCTGCATTCTACTAGCCATTGGTCTTGTTTTAGAGAAATTTGTGTTTTCCATCCTTATATATATGGAGATAAAAGAAGAGAAAAGTCATTTTTAATCAACTTTGGTTGGATTAGTTTGCTTCTTTTGATTCTTTTTGGATTATTGTTCAACAAACAACCTCAACCTTAGTGATGCACAAATTACACCAAATTCTCTCGTAACTATACCCTTCTAATGATTATTAACAATTGAAAGAGCTCTTCTTGATTAGTTTTGTGGGAGGAGATTTCCTCAACCCCTTGCCCTTAGGCAGGCTGTTTGTTTATTGTTTTGTTTTGTTTGTTGTTTGTTTTTCTTCTGTGGTTTTTTTTTATTTTTTATTCACAATGACTTAACTATGGCAGATACATCCTGATATGGGATTATCTGGACTATAGAAACCAAACGAAGTTCTAGATCAAGATTTGACAAGTAATACTATTAGCTAACAAATTGGACTTTATTTACCAATATACCTTTTTTTTCCATTCAAACCCCTCTTTGCTTATTTAGGAGACAAAGGAGATGGATATGGATTGGGTTATGCAAGGAGGAAGAAGGAAGAAACACATGTAAGAAATTTGTGTTTTGCCCCCTTGCTGAAACAAATAGTAAGAAAATAACATTGTTACTGAATTCCCATGCCTTTATTTTGAAGATAAATGTCTGATACATACATATTAGTATTCATCTATCTGTTTGTGGTTATTAATCTTTTTAAAAAAATTCATTTATACCCAAGAAATATGCTGAAAATGTGAGCTTACCCGTAAGAAGCAGCGCTCAACAATGGAAGCAGATATTTCAGCACCAAATCCTCCAGTAACCGGAGCTTCATGGCTGATCTACAGAGAACATGGAGACTTATGGTAAATCTATATTTGTACCAGTTAAAGTTCTTTCATTTCTCAGAAAGCTTGTTATAAAGGAAAGAAAATACAACTTACAAGAAGTCTTCCGGTCTTCTTAACTGAGGCCTCCACCGTTTCCTTATCCCAAGGTATTAGAGTTCTCAGGTCTATAAGTTCACAGGAGATTCCTTCCTGTAACATATATCAAGCAAATCAAGATCATAAATTGATTATTCTCTTGAATCCTAGTGATATCACAGACTGAAATGTCAAAAATTAAACAGATTACGTGCATTCTTCAAAGGATTAAATTGAAATATTGAAAAGCTGTCATCCTACAGTAACTAATCTTCACAATTTTAAAAAGGTTTGAGACAAATAGGGAGTGTTGATCTTGTCACAGTGTACCATTGTACCAGCATTCACATAAAATATTTTGTTAGACCTCCAATCCAGAAGGTCTAAACAAGGAAGAGCAAGAAGGGAATCAAGGCTGTTTCTAACATTTAGAAGAGTTAACCACCGTACCAGCATTCACATCAAATTTCATTGCAATATTATATAGATACCAAAAAAAAAGTGTTGCCATCAAGGAAAATTTTCTGCAAGTAAATTCTTAAGAATGCAACATCTTTTACCTTTGGATTAATCATAATCTCTTTTACCTCTCTTATCATTACTTTCTATAGAACTATTCAGCAAAAGATCATGTAAAGTGCAATTTTTTTTTTTAGAACAGAAATCATATCCTTTCTTTCACCAGGTTTATTTGAGACTGTCATCATACAAACACAATAAAAAAAAAAATTTAAAAATAAAAGTAAAAGAGATTTACTTTTTCAGCATCAATACAGGCTTGTTCCATGATGGAGAGCTGCGCTCCCCAACCAACCAACGTAATATCGCTGCCTTCTCGGATCACCTGAATATCACATTTTCAGGTTCACTAAACATTGCATATATTTATGCATTATGGAATTATCGATAAATAATTAGAAAACAAAAAGGTTGATAGCATACCTCTGCTTCAGATAGAGGCAACATGAAGTCATCCTCCGGAACTTCTTCAACTGCCAAACGGTAAAGCCACTGAAGACAAACACTCAAAATATTTTCATCCCAACTTTTGGACAAACTATTATTCAAACGACTAAGAAAAGTTTTCATGAAAAAGAAATACCTTGGGCTCAAAAAATACAACAGGGTTTTGATCACGGATGCATGAAAGTAGCAACCCTTTGGCTTGGTATGGGCTTCGAGGGATGACGACCTGTTTAGCATGAGAGCGATGATAAATAAAAATTATATTTCTTTGAAAAAGTAGGAATTCATGCAATGAAGTTAATACAATAGAAAAATAACCGAGACATATCCCAAGTAAAGTTTACTCTAAAAAAGTTCAATTCTGTTGCAGACCAGAAAGCAAGTCCAAAGGCTCTTTTCAACAAGAAAAGATTGAGATTACAAAGCAGCACGAAAAGATGGCACTCTACAACAAAACTAGAAGCGAGAGATGAAATTCTATCCACTTCCCTCCAATTCTGAACTTATTCAAAATTACTGCTGCTTTTATGGTCAGAAAGTCTACGGAGTCCCCATCAGCAGTAGGGACAAAATGAAAACAGGAAGGAGCCCCTATAGGACTGAGAGTTTTAAACTGTCCCTTGACTTACCAGTAAGGTTGACTGAAAGGATCGCAGAATTAGGGATGCTAAATCTTGGATCATAAAACTCTATCCTGTGCTCAACGGAAGATTCTTTGCCAATACATTGGCCGCCATCATAGGGGTCATAATCGAAGTCTCCTTAGTTAGTAGCTGCTAATCCTACAAGTTAGATCTGTTGTCAAGGACTTCGGTGGGCTGCTAATTCTATAAGTTAGATCTGTTGGCAAGGACTACGGAGAGTATCTTGTTAACACATCTAGTGAGACTGAAACATTGGGAATCTTTATTGACCACCAATGCATGCAACAACATCGTGTTATGGTTTCTAAGTTGTGATACATGTTAGATCAACCAAGAAATAAATAGTTCTCATGTACCACAAAGTATTAGAGTCAGCATATAGGACATATCTGTTCCACAAAGTAGCTAAAACTTATCAAGAAGAATCAACAAAAGAAGGAAACATACTTTGATACCAGGAACATGACAAAAGAAAGCTTCAGGTGATTGTGAGTGATAATGACCACCATGGCCAACAGCTCCATATGGTGCTCTAATTGTTAAACCTGAGAGGATTCATAAACATGTGTGACATGATGGGCCAACAACAAGAAAATAAAAAAGAAAGAAGTCGACAATATGCAAATACAGAAGCAAATTTACCACCACAATTGAACTGATTTCCGCTGCGGTATCTGAACTTTGCAGCTTCATTAACAATCTATGAGGGCATAAGTTTCTCATGATAATGCCAAACAAGAAGGCAGGAAGAAGAATTACAACAAGGAAGAAAGATTACCTGATCAAAAGCTGGATAAATGTAATCTGCAAACTGAATTTCTGCTATGGCCCTATTTCCCTACCAAATGAAATGACTCCCATGTTAGAAAAGGGAGAAGATGTAAAACACAAAGAAAGTACGAATTCAAGCTGCAAAAACAAGTATGAAAGTTACACAAAATTACCATTGCTGCCAAACCAATGCCGAAGCCAACAATTCCCTGCATTGAAGATGGTTTGAAATGAAACTTATCACATATACTTGAGAATAGAACATTGACACATGGTATTAACACGGAGAACATTGCTATACTCTCATATTGATCTCCAAAATTTCAAAGTGGACAAATAAGCTACCTGCTCACAAAGAGGTGTATTGAAAACCCGATTTTTCCCATATCGATCAGCCAATCCAGTTGTGCATCGGAATACCCCACCAAAGCCCACATCTTCTCCAAACACATAAGCACTGAATATAGAAGTATAATGTTCTTTAACAACAAAATTTCTACCAGAACATAAAACAAACAACAGGCATAAAGGGTGATAAGAAATTAGCTCAATTACCCAAGAGGAGTACAATCCTCCAATTCTAATTTATCCAAAAATATATGTTTATATAGAAGAGCCCCAACAGGAGGCCCCAGAACAAACAATCTCTAAAATCTCTCCATCCCCTCTGAATTATTTTTGGTTTCTTCCTAGTCAAAACTTACCCAAAAAGCCATTTGTGGCATATTCCCTAACACCTTTGCTTTATGCTTGAAAGGATGACCCAAACAAGTAACGCAATTAGCACGAAAAACCACGTTGGTAATCACTGTTGCCCACAAATTTAGTCATAAAAGGAAAAAATCTTCCTGAAGAAGGACCCATGAGGGAAAAGAATGCAGTCCGAAATTGACAGTTCCACGAGATTCATCAATCTAATAAAGAGATATATGTAAGCTTCATCTGTGATAGAACAAGAAAAATACAGATCCATCAACAATTAATTCACGATGTATTGACAGATTTCATCAATTTCCCTTCACTTTCATTTCCATGCAAGCCCTCTAGCTCTTTAGCCACCAGCTTCATTATTTCCAACTACCTCCATTTATTAAGTTCTCTTATTTTCCAATCCTCACTTAAACACATCACTTGGCCAGCTCTAAAGGCTCAGGCAAAAGGGTAGTAACCAAACAGCAACCAACAATGAAAGAAAAATCATATAAACACAACAAACCCATTGAAGAAAAACCACTCTCATTTGCATGCAATCGCAGAATCAGAGAAGAAATAAAAAAATACAGGCGATCAGAAAGCAAAAACGAAGAAAAGGGTATTAAAGAAACAAACCGAGGATCAGTTTCAAGGGCAATATGAAGTGCTTGGTTGATAGCAGAATAAAGATTCATAGATTTTCCTCCGTGGGTCGTAAGATGTCCATCAGGGGAAGCTGAAAATTGCCTCCTACAAAGGGATTTCAACACTGTTTGGGAAGATCTCCTCAGAACAGATACCATTTTGGAAGAGATGATCAAATTTGCCTAATTTCACAAGGTTTGTGCCTGATAAAGAACGAGAAGAGCTTCAAACAGATAATGCCGAAGCGAATTCTAAAGAACAAGTAAGGAAAGTCATGAGATTATCCAATGGAACTAAGATAAACGTCTCTCTTCTCTCTCTTTCGATTGCGTCTGAAATTCATAATTAAGGATAAAGTTGGAAACGACGTTGAAGATTAAATAATAAACGAATTCAAGTTTATTTGAGCGATACAAATTTTTATCCAATTTTATTATTAGTTTGAAATTTATAGGATTGTATTTTGTAACTTTGGATTCAAACTAAATAACAAATCCAATAATACTATTTTGTGAAGTTGAGCATAATTCAATTTATTAAAACATACATATCCAATTCGATCAAAGAGTCTAGTAAAATGTCGAAACCGACAAAAATATTTGAGGTCTTAATTTGATGAAAATACCGATGAAAACATCGACGTGGGATATTTTTGAATAATTATTAAAACAAAAATTCAAAAAAATAATTAATTAAAATATTTTATAATTTGTAAACAAGTTAGCATGTTTATTACTTATATTATATTTACATTAGTGACTATTTATTTTATGTTTCATGAATTTTTCTACGATATAATGAAAATATTGATATTGAACTCAATGAAAATAACGACATGTCAATAAAGAATAAATACTGTACCATCAATATTGAGGTCTGAAGATTGATTCTCTCAATAAATTGAAAGATTTTTTATTGTAATTTCTAATGAGTCGTTTGGTTTAAGATTTTATAAATGCCATGTGGGAATGATAAGCCTGGGAATAAGATTGACGAGAATCGAGGATGAATGTGTTTAGTTGTGTTATGGGAATGTTATCAAAATTTTATGGGAATAAATTATTTTTGTATTTAATTTATAAGATTAATTGTGAAAACTCTGTAAAATTTTAATAGATTAATTGATAAATAATAAATTCAATTTAAAGTTCAGAGAAAAATTAATTATTTAACAATCAAATAATTATATTAATTAAGTTATTAATTACAAATATTTATAAAATGAGAAGTTTATAATTAAAGTTTGTTGATTACATAATTTGATGAATTTATATAATTATGATGTATTAATTAATAAAACAGCTAATGAATTTTAATTAATCGATGATAAACTAACAATAATTATTAAAAAAAATAAATTCATATTATATTAATTATAACTATCATTAACTAACTATAAATATAATTAATTAATTGATGGATAGTTTTATGGGAAATTACATTGTATGGCCAATACATTTTAAGAACAAAAACCATTAATTCAACTTTTTTGTAATTGTAGGTGGGGCAATCACATCCAAATCAGATAGTAATCACATAAAAATCAGATAGCAATCAAATTTTCATGCCAAATTTTCAATTTATTTTTCTATTAAAGTTGCAATTGCCCCTAATTTTATTGCATCCGTTATTAAGTCTATTGAAAAACAAGTATGAATATATATGTATATATAAACTAATTTATTAAACTAAAATAAAAATTAAGTATATATATAGGAGTAGTTAAATTCATTCACTATAATTTAAAATTTAATATAATTCTATAAAATATAAATTTAATTTGTCATATAATAAATAATTTAAATTAATTAATTTTAATAATATATAAAATAAAAGAATAAAGAAATGTATTATAAGAAGAGAGAGAAGGAATGAAGAAAATCCACTTTTGGATGGGAATGAAGAAATGTATTATAAGAGGAGAGAGAATAGGTATAATGGATATACGGGAATAACTTATTCCAATGCCAAAGCTACATTACTTGTACCAAAGAAGGAAATGTTTATCGCTTACAACTTTATTCCCAACCTTATTCTCATCCTAATTCCCACGACCCAAATAAACTCTAAGAGAAAACTAGAGTACTTTTTGAAAAACCAACTCTAGTACATTTTAAACATTATTCTTCCAAAACTTTGTTAAATTTGTGTTATTTTAGCGGATGAGCTTTAAAAAAGTATTTTGGATTATGTACTTTTATAATTTTTAATAAATATATTTCAAAAGAGACTATAATTTAAACTTTTATGAAATATTGTTTTTTTTTTTCATTAAAAATTTTGAGAATGTTCTCTTTGAATAGGATTTTTTTTAATTGGAAATTAACAATTTGAATATAATTTTTTAAAAAAATTAAATCAAAATAAATGAAAAATAATTCCCTAGAACTCAATACTCGTAAATTATCCACATTCACAGGAATATGTGTGATATTAAAAAATGAATTTGTTCGAGATGAAGATTTAAATGAGATTCATATTAAAACTATAGATTATAATTAATATGAATGAGATTTATGTTAGAACTATCGGTTATGTGAGTAGTTGTTATTCAATTAAGATTATAGTTAAATTAAATATATAATATTTAATTTATTAGTTAATTAATATTTATTTAATTATATATTAAATTTTATTTAATATATAATTTATTTAACTTCAAAATAATAACTCTTGGGGGAAGGGGGCCAACTCACTCTCGACTAAAATGGGAGGGAGGTGATTCATTTTGAGAAGCTTCAATCCCAAGGCATAGATCACTCAGTAGAGAAAAAAAATTTCTCTGCATTCATCATCTTCCTCCTCAAGAAACCTACACAAAATCTCTTCTCCCTACCAAATTGAGGAGCCCAGAATAATGAGGAAATTAGGTGGTCGTGTCCTCGGTGTCGCCATGTGCCTGAGACAAAGCGGGATGACCAACATCCTTGAAAATAGTCAATTTTAAAAGAAACTAAAAATGAGTCGCCATGTAATGACCCGACTCCCTAAGACTCAAACTAGGCCGTTACTATAAGCATGCATGCATGAAATTCAAAACGACACCCTTTCATAGCTTAATAAAAATCTAATAAATGACAAAAAATTAATAATTTCATTAAAACTAAATAATTAAAATCCAAATTATTGGATACCCACGAAAAAATCATAAAACCAATCCAGAAAACTTCCTTAAAAGTTAGGAATGCAAATAACAAAATTGTGAGTTTTCAGATACCAAAAAAAGAAAATAAAACATAAGAAATCTTGAAAATACAAGCGGAAGCATATGACTAGTCCTAGTAGCTCGATCACAGATTCAACTTGTCATTCGTCGACGCATCCCTACCTTTACCTGAAAAAAAACATGGAAGGGATGAGTATAAAATACTCAGTAAGTAACCTCACTATCGGGGTCAGGCTAGGCATCTATGTTCTCTAGATGCCGACCTCTGGTGGAACATGTTGAGACTGGTGTCCTAATTCTCCCGGAGTCTCGTAGTTTGTAAACTTTGTACACATTATTATTAATAAAATAAGAGTTATTTTATTTACATTTACTCATATCTAATAAACAAATATCTGAGGTTATTGTATGTAAACTTAAGTATGTATATGAGATATACAAGTGGATCATGCCTTAAGTAATAATCTAAAAGGTCTGTAGTATAAGGATAAAGGAGGGATACCTTATCCTTGTGACACTACAGATACGACTCACTTTGTAAAGGTTTGCAAGTGTTGTAAACTACTATAGATGGTCTGATCCTGACCATTCATGTGGAGACATGAGAGCGGGGATGTCCTATACAAGGAGTTTGTATACGATCGGACTACGAGATGATTACTCTCTTTATATAACGTCGTTGATAATTGAGACTTACATCTCACTAAAACGATCATAGGTGACATGACCTTAATCCTAAGTGTTTTGGGAACTCCTGCCTATGAGGGCGGTCCTTTGATTAATATGGGTGAGAGTGGCCAGATTGCCAACTCAACAAGCCTACCTTTTTGGGGATTTTTCTGACTGGGGAACTGGGAACTCAGTTACACAAGATGGAATTCACTACTTCCCCGAAGTAGGGGTAAGTAGATAGATTGCTCCCTTAAGGGCTGATTCCGGGTCTTGAACATAGTGGCCACATCTTCTCTTTGAAAGAGAGGACCCAATCATAGTAAGACTATGACTTATTGTTCATTAGAGGAATCAGTGGTACTTAAGGAGTTAGATGTAACTACAGGGGCAAAACGATAAATTGGCTCAACTGTACTTACCAGCATCTGTGAAGGGTTATCATATTGTTGATTGGTTGATATGGACATAGAAATATATCTGTAGTAAGAAGAAAGTAGCTGTCGGTCTTTAATGGAGTACCCGACAGTTAACAGATTGTGGATCTCGTGACTAAAGATTTCAGTCAACTATTCATGTATCGTTGGAATTTCAAGCTACAGGTCCATAAGGTCTCCTTGGTAGCTCAATGGATTCAAGTTGAGAATCAATTCTTGGGGTTAGTCTAAATTGTTCAAATTAACAAGAGGAAATTCAATTATATATGATATAATTGGTGTGATGTATGAGATACATCAAGTGGAGGAATTCATGTAAATGTGATTTACATTAAGTACCATAAAATAGAAAAAGAACTATGGTTTATATGTTTCATGAGATGAAATATTAAAACTATAGATTATAAATATAATATGAAAGTTGGTTATCATATTTATTTATAATAAATTAATTATGTGATAACTAATTCTTTTTCTCTAATAACCAATTGAGTAGGAGGTTATTGGTGGTTTTATAGTAACCGTGAGATAAAAGGAAAATTGTTTTCCTAAAATTAAAAGTTGCCTCATTCGAAAAGAACTCACGAAGAAAAGCTATCAAGTGAAAGAGTTTCACTAAGCGATAGCTATCAGAGACTAAACGATTGTTTACCTTGACTATACGATAGTCATTCAGCTGATCGTAGCTACACGATCGAATGGCAAAGTCTATACGATAGGTTGTTGTTTACTATATGATTGAGCACATTGTCTATATGATAGACAACATATTATCTCCCACTTGCTCGATCGTAGACCTTCAGTATCTTCTTCAAGCCAAGATCATACAGAGCCCACAACTCTTGGATTCTCACACCGAGAATACCAAGGTAACCATTGTGGTGGTGTCCTCACTCAGTTCGTGGATCGAGTTGGACTCGATTGTTTTCATGGAGGTTGTGTTTGTTGTGTTCGTGTTGTGCTCCGATCGTTGCATTCGAGCGTTGCTGCTGTTGGACGCATAGGAGACTGTTCGAGGGATTCTTGAAGAATGTTTCTTTAAAGGTACGCATACTCTATCCTTTGAATTCTATCTTAACATACTGTAATTTCTTATTGTGCATGACCTGTTAGTTTCCGTTCTTGTACTGTAATTGTTTATATTCAATCTGAATGGAATTTGGAACGATCCCTTCTGCTGCTCATGGAAATCCTCGTGTTTGATTTCCTTCAATTGGTATAAGAGCCAGGTGTTCTAGTATTCCAAATTTCACTTCTGTTTTAAACTTCTTTTAGAGTCGTGGTGGGTTTTAGGTTTCTACATTATATTTAAGTGTTAAATGCATTTGTGGATGTGTTGAGGAATGTTTACGAGATGGTTGCCTCTGTTTAAAGCTTTCTTTATGATTACAAAATGTTAATTTGTAAGGCCTCTGTGTTTTTGGGCATAATTAACAAGCAATTGAGTTTATAATTCAAAGTGTTTAAAGTTGTTGAGCCGTTCGTGATGCGGTTCTCATCGAGGAAGAAGACCAAAGGTTGGTCGTATCATATAGCTTAAGGTAAACGATCGTTGAGATTTGGCTAAATGATCATGTAGAAAAGTTCTGCACGATCGTGTAGTATTTATAAAACCATTGTTTAGCATGCTAAACGATAGGGTAAAACATTTACTCTATCGCGTAGCGTTGGTTGCTCGATCATGTAGTTAGCATGCTTCATCGCATAGTCACTGATTACACGATTACCCGGTATACGATACCTTGGCGCTTGCTCCGCGGTCGTTTAGACGATTTTGCTTCACCATATCGTTGTTGTCTACTTGGTCATTTAAGGCTTGCATTGCAAGATGCGCGCTGCACGATTGCGTGCCTTCATGCTTCGTCACATAGTCAAAAGTACACGATCATTTAAGCTCAGGAAGCATTGGTAACGATTGAGTAAAGAGTTTACTCTATCATGTAGGTGATCATGTGGATTTGGTACACGATCAAGGAGATGCATTTCTTCACCTGGACGGTTCAAGACTCGGTTCGCCTGTTTGAACCGGAGACTCTTTGTTCTTTGTAATAGTTAGCTTTGTTTTGAGGATTTTGAGGCTAATTGTCCCGGTACATCAACTTTTATTTAATGTACATGAGATGTACGTTGGTTTATATGTCATAGTGTATGACATAGATTTTAAACCCACCTTAGGTTATACATTTGATTCATGCATCATATATTATAAGTGTTATAATATAGTTTTTGGCATGATGAAATTACGAGAAAGCATGCACATGTGAAATATAAGAGTCATATTTATATATGCATTAAGCATATTCATGCATCATCTTTATATTATAAGAGTTATAGTATAAGGGTGTATGGAAGCATGTATGCTTGGTTCGTTGCTTTGTTATATAAGTGTTATATAAAAGTAGCAATGAATGAACAATGTATGGAGCATGACACTTAGGCTAATTTATAAGAGTTATGAATGCCTTGTATGTGTAGCTTCACATTGTGTATGATTTTGGTTGTTTCCTGTTATAAACATTATAATGGAAATTAGAACTAAAATCGATAGAAAGAGTTGCAATTAGGCAAACTCATGTTTTAAAAGAGTTTTAAAATTGGATTGAGATAGACCTAAGTTCAAGGTTCTAATGAGATTAGCAACCTAAGTTTAATCTTTTGAATCGGTTTAATAGGATTAAATTGATTGGCATAAAAGATTAAATTTGTATCAAATATATCTATAAGGGACCTTTTGTCTAAGGCGGGTTCTGTCTAGGCTGGGGTACTTAAGCTGACGAAAACGGAATACCTCTACTTGGGAACCTACCTGGAAAGGTGAATTAGATAGATTTTCTACAAGCATGCGACAGTTGATCAAAGACTTCGTTAAAAAGTTTAATGAATGATGATCAAAAGTTGTTCAACTTTCCAAGGTAAGAGTTACTCTTGGGCAAACCAAAAAAGTCACTTAAGTAAAATTCTTAGCCGTATTTTTTCTAAGTAAACTAAACCCTAGTTTATAAAATACTCAGTGGGAGGAAGAGATATATATATGATATGTCAATGATTCCACTCACGTTTCTCCCTGAATGTTCATGTGGTGAGATTTATGCTTTGCCTCATGGTGTCGTGGGAGCATCCCCTTTCGGATGGTGTTTGCATGAGTCAATATCAAGGTGGATGGAGAGAGTGTTTATAGTAAGTGGGTGAAGAGTGTGTGTCAACACGTCCTGTAGTCTCCTTCATTGGTTCACATCGTGAGATCTTCTTGCACTCCCTCGTGGTGCCCTGGGAGCGTCCCCCCTTCGAATGGGTTTTGTGCAGTTGGTCAATATCAAGGTGAACTCCAGAAATGGATAGGGTAACTTTAGTTTTTGCCCCAATCAGATTTTTTCCCTTCGGATTGCTGCTTGGGGTGGAACTCTAAGCTTAAAATGATGGGTCACACTTACAAAAAATTGTTAAGCAAGTTAATAATTTCTTGACCAAATCAATGATGGTTAGTCGTTATAGGAACAAGAGTTGTTCTGGTATTAATGGCTGGTTGAGAATGTCTCAATTCAGATTAGTGATAAATTTACTACCTTTCGGTGATTTTTGTCCTCAACCTTTGAAGCGTCATTGCGAAACTAGATGTCACATGGGGTTCATTTCAGTTCTGCTAAACCGTATTGGATGTTGTTTTTTCAACGAGTATTTGCTAAAACCTAATGTAGGTCAATGTGTTTCTTTTTTCAGTAACATAAATGATTTTTCGTTAATTGTGTCTAATTTGACCAATTATATACATTGGAAAGAGTCCGTTAAAACATATTTTGTGGTAAACGACCTCGAGTTTGTCATGGTTGAGGAGTGTCCTCAAGTCCTGACCCTTGATGCACCGCGAAGTGTTCGTAATAAATATGAGGTGTGGATGAAGGCTAACTCATTAGCCCGACTTCACATTTTGGCTAACATACCTGATGCATTAGCCAAGAGGGTTGAGAACATGGTCATTGCACGTGAGATCATGGACTCGTTGCAAGAATTGTTTGAACGTTAGTTGTCACTTTTTAAGCATAAAGGGATGGATGACAAATAAACCAGTAGTGTCAATTCCCAAGATAACTTCTTGTTAGAGAAAGCAAGTGTTACTGACTCTGATGAAGTTCATCGACGAGAAGTGTTCTCTAAAATGGAACTTGGAGTTTATTTAGGTTTTAATATAAAGGAACTCTTATTCAAGAGTACCTATGAACGGAAGCAGATCTTTCCAATTCATTGTGACAGAATTATCACATATACATTCAAACATACTAATATGCATTCATAATGCTAAAGAGATCAAGAGGTTATACCAGACAAAGATTTCTTCTTCACAACGAGTCTAAAACCCAAGTTAATAGCGCGCAAAGGTGTAGTCGGTAAGCGATTGCTTAGCAGTATTGTATATGTAAGCGATCGTGCAGGCACTATCGTATAGGCACTGATTTTCTAAGCGATAACACTCTCTTTAACACAATGTTCGCGCATCTCATGCTTAACACACCGTTAGCTATTTATGCATCTCAAAGTGATCTTTCAATACACTCATCCGTTATTAGAACAGAAGAGACGCCATCCCATTTCCTTTATAACCGTCCAATGAATGTGATCTCATCATACTCATAACATATAAATTAATATCATATATTATTTATAATATTTTCCTCTACTAGATATAAATCATATTTATATCCAATTTTCTCCAAATTAATGTATCTCATACATAAAGTTAATTATATCAAATTTAATTAACGCGTTCAATTATATCATATATAATCGAACTCCCTTTTGTCAATTTGAACATTTCAAACTGACTCAAAAACTGACTCTCAATTAGTATCTAAGCTACCAAGGGGACCTTATGGACCTATGGCTCGAAGATCCAACGGTACGTGAATAACTGACTAAACTCTTTAGTCACGATATCCACCATCTGTTAACTATCAGACATTCCACTAAAGACCGATAGTTGAACTCTTCTTCTTGCCATAAATATATTTCTATGTCTATTGGATATAACCAATCATCAGTACGATGGCCCTTCACAGATGCTCGTAATTATAGCTGGCCAATTTACCGTTTTGCCCCTATAATTACATCTTCCTCCTTAAGTACCACTGATCCCTCTAATGAACAATACAACATAGTCCTACTATGTGTGAACACTTCTCGAACCATGAGAAGGTGCGTGGCACCACATCGTTCAAGCCCCGGGATCAACCCTTAAGAGAGCATTCTATCTACTTACCCTTACTTTGGGGAAGAAGTGAACTCCATCTTGTGAAGCTGAGTTCCCAGTTCCCAAATCAGACAAATCCTCAAAATGGTAGGTTGAGTCAGCACTCTGGCCACTCGCACCCATGCAAATCAAAGGACTTCCCTCAATGGCAGGAGTTCCCAACTCACTCAAGATTGAGGTCATGTTACCTATGATCATCCTAGTGAAATGAAGTCTCAGTCATGAATGGAGTTATTGAATGATGTCTTAACGAAGAGTTCCATGAGCGCATTCGAATCTCTCCAAATTCATAGTGACCGAAATACCTCATATACATTCAAACGCACAGTTATGCAAACAAACAGTAATTAACGACATGCTTTGAATAAGAAATAACAAGGGAGAGAGTTCTCATACCAGTTGAAGACAATCTTCAAGCTTTGGAACTCAACGTAGCGGAAGACCTCTACCCGATCAACCAACGCCCAGCAAATGCATCGACTATAGCAGATGAACAACTGCAAACACACGAACGCAGCAGGGACGACACCACCAGAAAGAAGCCCAAGTATTCTCAGAGTGAGAACCCAAAGCGTGGTCTTCGGTGAGTTTCGTAGAGGTAGAAGGAAGAACTGATCGTGTAGGTGATAAGGAAGTGGGAGAGAATATGAAGCTATCGCATAGTAAAATGCATATCGCTTAGAAGAAACTACACGATCGTGTAGATTTTACTGAATGATCGTTTAGAAAATAGCAGGCGATCGTTTAGCAAACACGACACACTATACGATCGTTTAGGAAAGCTAACTGATTATTTAGGATTTAGTGTGCGATCGTTTAGGTGCTAGGTAGGTGATCATTTAGGTGCGAGGTATGCGATCGTTTAGGCGCTAAAAGACTATCGTATAGGCTCTCAAGTTTAAGTGATAGATTACGTTTTCACACCAATGCAAACTTTCGATCTTTTTCCGCACCATTCAAAATGAAACAAATTTCATTTTTATTCATCGGTTACAAGAACCGATGTTATTCCCCACTAATGCACGTCCGAGAGAGATTTTAGGTTAATTATCATATAATTAACCAATTAAATTATTAATAAATATAATCATATTATATTTTTACCCTATAGTTTGATATCACATATCTACTATAGTAATTTCTTCTCTACTTAATATAAATCATATTTATAACTAATTTCCTCCAAAATAATGCATCTCATACATTTAGCCAATTATATCATATATAATTAACTAATCCAATTATATCATATATAATCGATCTTCCTCTTATCAATTTGAACATTTCAAATTAACCCAAACACTGATTCTCGACTTTATCCAAACTACCTAGGGGACCTAATGGACCTATGGCTCGAAGCTCCAATAGTCCGTGAATAGCTAACTAAACTCTTTAGCCACGAGATCCACCATCCGTTAACTGTCAGGTATTCGACTAAAGACCAACAGTTGAACTCTTCTAACCACAGATATATTTCTGTGTCCATCGGATATAACCAATCATGAGTACGATGACCCTTCAAGATGCTCGTATGTACAGTTGGACCAAATTATCATTTTCCCCTGTAGTTACATCTCACTTCTTAAGTACCATTGATTCCTCTAATGAACAATACAACATAGTCTAACTATGTGTGAACACCTCTCGGGCCAAGAGAAGGTGTGTGTGATGACAGGCAGAAATGCATGTCATCTTAGGCCTTTTACTTAGAATTATGAGGACTATCAAGCAGAATATGTGGCAATTATGTTAGGAATTCATGAGAAATTGAGCTTGTGGCGTTCAGCATTAAGAATCCCAGCTAACCCATTAATATGCGTTATTTTGCATTCAATTGTCTATTTTTTTAGCTAACACAGAAAGTGGACGCAATCGCGGAAATCGGACTACCGTATAGACTACCGCATGCGGAGAAAACTCTCCATCGCAAAGGTGAACGCATTCGATCAACGCATGGGTGTTGCAGTAATCAGCCGCATGCGTCCATCGCATGAGAGTTGTGCTCGTCAAGCGATTGCGGTCATCATGAAGAGTTGCGGTATTAAGAAAATGCGGTCATTATATGATTACAGCTACATGATAATGCATACTAATGGGATCAACGCAAGGTTGGTGGAATGAAAGCATCAACGCATCTACCTTAGGAAAATCAAAAGATGATGTTGACATTTCACCTACCACGCCATTAGCAGTAGAGATTCAGAAAGGACTAAATGCGTTGTGAATGTCAGATCAGAGCAGTCCATTAATGCTGTCGGCGATCCAAGCTCTATATAAAGAAGCCGATGAGCAGAATTCTAGGTGGTCCGGAGATTATCCCCGCAATCCAGGGTTTATCCCTGCGATCCAGACAAATGTGTGAGAAAAAGCTTGAGAGTTCTTTACCTCCTTCCTCCATTCCGAGTGACGACTAGAGCCTTCGACTGGAGCTAGATCTCGAGAGGGTTAGCTCCTCCATCCATCCATGGCACCACTGGCAGCTTTGACGCACATCTGCTGGAAGCAAGTCATTGCTTCTAGCCGGTCATTTCATTTTCTCTTCTTTTCTTATATTGTATTGGATACATTTTGTGATTAAGGAATTAATACATTTTGTGTTCAATACATTTCTATGTTTCCTTCGATTCTATCTCCATCTTCTTTACTTAGCATCTTTAACTTTCATTGCATCACTTAGTGAGATTGCTAGAGTATCGCATACTTAGTCATGTGGATTAGGGATATGAAGCATGTAGCAAACCATTGAGAGGTGTGCGTTGCGTGAGTATGTGAGAAAACCTTATTTGCTTAGTGTGAAGCTGTAACAACGCCTGTCTATAGGCGGATGCAATACTTGTCTATGATTAAAGTCAGCAACAACCAACTGCCCGGGAGGGTAAGTGGTTGGTCGCATTAAGCAATGCAAGTCATTGTTCACTAGAGATAGGAATAATCTTATTTCAGAAAAGTTCATGCGGTTACCTTGTCTTATGAGTGCATCATTCATCATTTAGGCATATTTGAGAAAGTAGTCTAAAACCTGTCTCTTATACACATCTAGATGTGTATAAGAGACAGGCAGTAGAGATTCAGAAAGGACTAAATGCGTTGTGAATGTCAGATCAGAGCAGTCCATTAATGCTGTCGGCGATCTGTCTCTTATACACATCTAGATGTGTATAAGAGACAGATGTATGCACACTACGGATAGGATATTGCATGCGTCCAGGAAGTAGGATATGGTGGTTGTATGCGGTCATCTCGACACTTATGCATACCCACCGCTTACGTCCTATATTTAGGCTTTTAGTGTGTGTAGCATGATCGCATGGCTTGTATTGACTGAGGTTGCCCTTGCGGTCACTCTAAAGGGTTGCAATGAAATCATCTCCACATTTTATCTATTTTCCCAATCATTTATTTCATGTCATGAGTTGTCGTGTATCTACCTCTCTTTCTTATTCTCATTGCGTTGTCTATTAGCTAGAAGTAGGAGTAGAATTAGCTTAGAAACCTCCTCATCCATTCTTTTATTCAACCGCCACATGCACATTACCGCATTCATCCAACTATAAATCCCTGTGTGTCATGTGGACATCCAACTACGAGTAGGATCTGGTCGCAACATTATGATTTTTTTTTATAACCTAAAAATAGCAAGGTCGAAAATGAATACCACACCCCCAAATTTAAAATGCGGCAATGTCCTCATTGCTGAAAGATTGGAAGAAGTCATGCGATACTCTTAGAAAGTTTTGCAAAAAGTCAGTTTGAAAGAAAGCTGGCAGACCACTAACTTCTTAAAATATTTTTGAGTTGACTGTGCTAAAATTAAGTTGACTCTAGTATATACGAAAAAATAGAGGCATGTGTTTCATCATTGAAATCATAATTGGCACAGAGAAATAATGTGGTGACCTACTAAATTAATCACTGTTCAATGATTGCGCCGACTAAAAAGGATGCGATGATAAAATTTTCAAGATTAAAATGCGATGCGATAGAGAAAAATTTGGAAATAACGAAGTCAAAGAAAGATACAACCCCCAAATTTGTGCTGTCGCCTGCATTATTTGTGAACGCATCCTTCTTTGCAGCGAACTACTTTCTTCGATTGCAGTGATGGAACAAGCTAGTTGTGTTTTTTGTGTGGCGCCTCCGCAATCGTTCACCACGATTGTTTGTAAGGAAAACATTGAGAGGGTCAAAATAAAAATCGTTCACCACTATCAATGCATATCTTAGGAACATGCATCACATACCGCGTCCAAAGGATTTTAGTTGTCGAGTAAAATTAACTTCTAATTTCCCATCACCAGCATGCTTCTATGAAATATTACTCGTGCGTTGGCACTGGTCACATTTCATCACGTAGTCTCTTGCGTCCTTAAATAATGTTGGCCAATAATACCCACTTTGTAATACTTTCGCTGATGTGCGTTGGCCTCCAAAGTGCCCTCCATATGGCAAGTCATGACATTGTGATAATATGCATTGGTGAGTAGCATCTAGTACGCATAGCCACAAAATCTGGTCTGACCCCCTCTTATATAGATTTAGCTCATCCCAATAATATGAGCTGCATACATGTCTGAGCCGCCTCTTTTGGTGGTCGGTATAATCTTCAGGAAATTGCTTGCAAACCAGATAATTTACCATGTCTGCGTACCATGGCAATTCTTCAGTCTGAAATAGCTGCTCGTCTGGGAACGTTGTGCTCACCTCTGACTGATTGCGATCAACTTCTGGATTTTCTAATGTAGATAAATGGTCCGCAACTTGGTTCTCCATCCCCTTGCGATCAATGATTTCCATATCAAATTCCTAGAGGAGAAGGACCCATCCAATCAATCTCGGCTTTGCATCTTTCTTTATCACCAAATATTTTATCGCCGAGTGGTCAGTGTGAATGAGTACTTTAATTCCCAGCAAATAAGCTATGAATTTCTCCAATGCAAATATCACCGCAAGCAATCTTTTTCTTTGGTGGTGTAGTTTGTTTGAGCAAGATTCAAGGTTATACTCGCATATGCAATGTGATGTAGCATTGTTTTTCTTTTCTATGCTAGCACTGCTCCCATCGCATAACCGTTTGCATCGCACATTAATTCAAAGGGATGTGTCTAGTCTGGTGCGATCAACACAGGTGCGGTTGTCAATGCGTTCTTCAAAATCATGAATGCGTTGAGGCATTGGTCATCGAAGTCAAACTTTCTATCTGCCTCCAACAACGCACTCAATGGTTGTGCAATCTTTAAAATGTCTTTGACAAAACGTCTATAAAATCCAACATGTCCCAAGAAGCTACTGATAGCCTTTACACTCGTTGGAGTTGGGAGCTTTTCAATCGCCTCAATGTTTGCCTTGTCCACTGGTGATGTGAAATTAGCCGCCAACAACTTGATGGCTAAGATCATGTGGGACGCCACATGCGATGCATGTCTTAAGGTATGCATTTCTATCATGCGTCGGTGGTCATGCGTTGGAATGAAAAATATGCGTTGTTCTCATATGCGATGACCATGCATTGCTGTCATAAGTTTTCTTGCGCTCACGCCAAGTATAACGCGTACGCAAGTTTCTCGGGTGATTCGAGGTCGAACTTAGGGACTTGTAGCTAAATGTATGCGGTGATGTGTTTGCAGCGAATGAATAAAAGAATGATGGGGGGCTTTAAGCTAAGCACTACTTCTACTCCTAACTAACAGATAAAGCAGTAGGAATATGAATGAGAGATAGAGACACGACAACTGTTGACGCATAGTAAGATGCATGGAAAATAGATAAAATGTGAGGATGTCTTCATTGCAACCCTAATTTTGATCGCAAGGGTAACCTCAGCCAGCGCAAAGCTATGCGATCACGCTACACACACTCGAGCCTATTTCTAGGACGCATGCGATGTATATGCAACGTGTCAAAAAGCCTTATTTCTAAGTCTCTATTCTTGCTCATGTGCTTCCACACATAAACAAGATGACCACATACCAGTGTATCTTATTTCTGGACGCATGCAATATCCTATCCGTAGGGTACATACGTTGTGTAATAGCAAATGAAGCTTATTCCTAAGTTTCCCATTCTTACTTATGCGATCCAATCCGCTCTTCCGAGACTTAGATTTGGTTTTTTAGACTACTCTTCCAAGTATGCCTAAATGATGAATGATACGCTCATAAGACAAGGTAATCGCATAGACCTGGCTGACATAAGATTATTCCTATCTCTAGTGAATACTTGTTTATATTGCTTAATGCGACCAACCACTTACCCTCTCGGGCAGTTAGTTGTTGCTGACTTTACTCATAGACAAGCATTGCGTCCGCCTATAGACAGGCGTTGCTACAGCTTCACACTAAGAAAATAAGGTTTTCTCACAACACTCATGCAACGCACACCTTCCGGTGGTTTGCTACATGCTTCATATTCCTATGTCGCATGATTAAGTATGCGATACTCTAGCAATCTCACTAAATGATGCAATGAAGGTTAAAGATGCTAAGTAATGAAGATGGAGATGGAGTCGAAGGAAATTATAGAAATGCATTGTTCACAAAATGTATTAATTTCTTAAGGCATAATGTAATACAATACAATATAAGGAAAGAAGAGAAAATGAAAGGACCAGCTGGAAGCAATGTATTGCTTCCAACAGATGTGTGTCAAGGCTGCTGGTGGTGTCATGGATGGGCGGTGGAGCTGACTTTCTCAAGCTCAGAATGGATGAAGGGGATGAAGAACTCTTAAGCTTTCTTCTCACACGTTCGTCTGGAACACAAGGATCCGCCCAAAGGCCAAAACTTGGATTATATGAAATTTCGCTTAGCGGCTTCTATTTATAGAGCTTGATCATCGACAGCATTAATGGACCTGCTCTGATTCTGACATTCTCGGCGTGATGGTCCTTTTCTGAATCTTTGCTGCTAATGACATGGTAGATGAAATGTCAACATCATCTTTTGATTCTCCCGAGGTATGCGTTCATGTTACATTTCACCAACCTTACGTTCATCCCTCTATTATGGTTATCGTCATGTAGCAGCATTGTCCTTGCAATGACCACATTTGTTCGATGACCACAATGTCCTTACGATGACCGCAAGTTCTCAGCGATGACTGCATTCTCTTGTTGACCGAAACTTCTCAGCGCTGACCGCAATCGCTTGACGACCACTACCTTTATGCGATGGACACATGCGGTTGATAGCCGCAACATCCATACGTTGAACGTATGCGTTCGCCTTTGCGATGGAGAAATTCTCCGCATGTGGTCGTCTTTGTGATAGCTCGGCTTCCGCGTATATGCTTGCATCCTGCGTTAGCTACAAAGATAGACAATTGAACACATAATAATGCATAATAGTGGGTTAGCTGAGATTCTTCATGCCGATGGCCGCAAACTCATTTTCTCATGAATTTCTAACATAATCGCCGCATATTCTGCTTAACAACCCTCATAATTCTAAATAAAAGAGCTAAGATAATGTGCATTTCTGCATGTCATCACACCTCAAATTTAGAATCATGCTTGTTCTCAAGCATGCGTTATACTCAAGAAATTCTCAACAGACCTTCTGGCTTTCCTTTGCGATGACCAGCCTCTCAGAATATAATTTACTCACACCTCTAACCATGGCCGCAACGCTTTCCTCCACTTCGGCTGCTTCTTCAAAAAGATATTTTCTAAGTTTAAATCCGGCAAGCCTTCGCTCAGAAACTTTTTATTCATTTACCGCAACTTTGTGTTTAGATTTTGAGAATGCATTCGTTCAAAACACTTCAAAAATTTGCGATTACTTATTTAAATGCGGCGTTGAACCTTGTTACGCTCTTCGTTTTGGCTTGCCCCCACGTGTGTCATGTAGGCATCCAACTTCGATTGTGTTCCATATTCAACTCAACTCATGTCTTGCTTGATTTGGCTTGCGCCCAACAAAGGAGTTGCGATTATGCATTGATCCTGGTGACTTACTTTCGTTTTGGCTTGCCCCCACGTGTGTCATGTAGGCATCCAACTTCGATTGTGTTCCATATTCAACTCAACTCATGTCTTGCTTGATTTGGCTTGCGCCCAACAAAGGAGTTGCGATTATGCATTGATCCTGGTGACTTACTTTCGTTTTGGCTTGCCCCCACGTGTGTCATGCAAACATCCAACTATGGGTAAGTGCCTTTCACAACTTAACTCTTATCAACATGGGTTTCCCCATTGCGTTGACAGGGGAGTTGTTATTCTCAAAATTTTTTTTTTTTCGAAGATGATCGCAATGTAGTGAATGCAATTCTCCGGGATCGCTGCCAACCCCAAACTTAGAGGTTGGCAGTGTTCTCACCAATAAAGCTTAAAACAAATCAACATGAATGCGGTAAAAAATGTTTGAGCGAAGGTTTGCACAAAATAAAACTTAAGACTTTCAAAATTTGAAGAAGCTATTAAAAGTAAGGTTAGCTCTGTGATGCTTAGTTAGCGGATGCGGTGAATTATACATACCATCATAGATGCATCACAAAGGAACACAATTGGATAAGGAGAATTTCAAAAGGATAATGCATAAAAGATAACAAGAAAAGAACCTTAGGCGAAATAACGCATGCAACTACGCGTTGAAATTCATGCGATCGAAGCCATGCGTTGAAGGATGAGGAGGGAATTCTTCCGTTGTAACTACACACCGAGCATAATTATTGCTTTATTGCTGCACTTACAAGGAGCAAACGTACCACAACCAAGGAAGCAGCCGCATATTCAAAATAATAATAAAAATTAAAAACAAATTAAACTCATAAAGTAAGGTAAAGATAGAATAGAAGACGTCCTTGGAGAAATTGGAGTGTGGTCACCGCAAGGAGTCTTCCATGCAGGAGATTTCTCTCAACTGCTTAGGTCAAGGGGATCGGCCTGACCTTTGGAACTTCCAGCAATTGGTGGGCGCATGTGGCCCTAATGCGCTTAGAACTACCTTCATCTCATGCGACTGATTGCCCTTCTACCTTGGCATCAATACTGGCTTTCGGCACATCGCCTACACTTCAATATTGTTTGCAACTTGGTTGCACAAGTTACAATACTCCAAAGATAAAAAGGTTGCCTGCAGAGACACAAAACTCAACAAACTATTAGCTGCCAAGTCCCCGGCAACGGCACCAAAAAGTTGTAAGCTTGAATTTTGATTACGCAAACACTTGTTGAATGAATTTTAATTATGGCGGATGGAACGAATGTAATGCCGCCGCAAAAGATGGATGGGATGGAAAATGGATGGATGATGATGATATGGAGTGGTGGAGTGGATGATGACGTGTGGATGATGTGTATGCACTTCTCGATAATAAATGCGATACTACGATTTAAAATGATGTATGCAATGATGCTGATATGCGCTCGTAGTATGCGTTCGTGTAGTATGCACGTATCACAAGTTTTCTTGCACTGGAACCAAGTATAATTCCAACGTAAGTTTCTCAGAGTGATCTGAGGTCGAACACAGGGATTGCGGTGGTCAATGTGATACTAATGTGATATATGCGACCGAAAATAAAATAATAATGAATTGTATTGGGACAAGTAAAATGCGGTGATAAGTAAAATGCAATGATGAAATAAAAAGCGATGATAAAGTAAAAAGCGGTGAAAAGTAAAATGCGATAATAAAATAGAATGTGAAGATAAAGTAAAATGCGGTGACAAAATAAAGTGCAGTGATAAAATAAAATGCGATGACAAATAAATAAATAAATAAATAAATAGTTAAATAAACAAATAAATGGGCTGTCTGTGAAGATATGCAAAAGTATCTGATGGAATACAGTGACAAGTCTTGTGAAATGCGTCAGAAAGAGAATGAGTTGGGGGAAAGGACATTGCAAGTTCGTTAATCCTGTTGAGGACGCAACTAAGGTTCCGCTTTTCCTTGGCTTACACCTCTCAGTGATTGGCTGCGTTCCTATATGTCTATGGTGAATAAGGGATGAACGTTGTGAATGCAAGGTTGTTTCCATCTTTGGAAATACTTCTCACTTTAGTTAATGCATTCTTTCAACCTTCTTTCGAGAGGTGGAATAACATCTTCACTTTTGCTTTTACAGGTGAAGATGTCGTTGAGCATGCGTTAGCTAAACTCAACTAATTTCTTCAACAAGGATTAACTTACTCGCTTAATCCTTCCCCCTTACCCTGGGGAATTAGTTACACATGGTGAAGGAAATGGATGATGAATGTATGGTGAAGAACAGAGAAATGACGATGAATATGATAATGATATGAAAAGATAATGATAAAGCGTTTGTTACAGATGGATGAATGAAAGATTAGAAATGAACATAGTTGATGAATAGAAAGTGAGAACAAATAAGGAAGGCGTGTCAATATCTTGACATGGATCTCAATCGGAGATGATTTGCTTGTCGGTATGTAGGAGGAATGTGGTGGAGAACTTCCTTCTCAGGCTTGTTTTCTAGGTAGAAGTGATTTCTGCACAGAGCTTCTCTTCGGGAATGTGAATGAATTTCTTACTCCCGAGACTTCCCTTTCGGTCTTGTCTCGTCTTCATCCCGGATTTTCTCTAAGTTGTCTCTTCAGACCAGCCTCCTTTCTTTGAAATTGATGTAGCTATTTATAGACTTTGGCACCTCCTGCGTCAGTGGTCCCGCTCTGAAAAGCTACTTTTTCTATCACGGCGTGGGGGAAACATCCGCTCTACTCCACATTCAATTTGTCCGATCGTACAACAGAAAAGCTGTATAATTTCAGAAATCCTTGCGAATGCGTCGCTCTTTTCATCTACAATTGATCGTCGCATGCGGTGCAATTGCATTGATCTTTATCCAGGATCAATTGCCGCATGCGGTGCTAATGCGTTGATCTTTCCATCCATGATCGATCGTCGCATGCACTGCAATTGCTTGCTCTTTTTCGTTCTTGATTGATCGTTGCATGCAGTGCGAATGCATTGCTCTAATTGTCCTTCGAGCGATCGTCGCATATGGTGACCCGTTTCCTGCAAAACAAAGACTTGGACATTCCATTTCGCCATCGCAATGGGTTAGTGGGTGTGCTTATGACACTTTACAACTTTTGCGTTTCTAAGCCAATTTCTATATGTTCGACACAACTTTTTCCTTCTTTTTGCCGCATAATCTAAATAAGATGGTATAAATAACTTATATTTCTACAAGTTATCATCAAGCAACCAACGTTAAAAATTTTCACTTCCTGGAAGCAGTCTATAAGAGTATATAAACATGCAGCGGAAGTAACAAGGATCAATAAGCACTCTAATTCATTCATTTTGGCAGAAACTAAAGCATGCTCATCTAATATAAGAGGGTTTGAAGTCATACCTGGGTAGAACTCTTCAAGATCTTGATTCTCAACTGTTATCATCTCCAAAACTTGCTGTGAATCACCTAAAGATCTTCCCCACTATCCTCTTGGAGCTTTAGAATGAGTTGTGGGACTCAAGAACAACTTGAATGAATGGAAACAAAGAGAGTAGCTCACTACTATAACCCACTTTGAAGAACAATTCTTCAACTCGAATTTTTTTGACAAAACTCTTTGAATGCATACCTTAATTCCACTTCAATTTTTTTTATTTATTGCAGGTTGTCATGCAAAGAAGATGGCTGCATGAGATGCAGCTCATGCTTGGAATTAATGAAGCAAAAGTAAAATGGGTTTTGAGTGTGCTAGTAGTAGATGGTAATGGAAAATCTCATTTTTTCCATTTTGTGTAAGCTTTCACATTTTTCAATTTTTTCAAAAAACCAAATGATTTCAAAATATCAATTTGATTTTAAAATTGAAAATATTTATTAATATTGTAAAATTAATTTCACAAATCAATTTTCTTATAAAATTAGTAAATAATTAGTTAAATAATCATTTAAATAATTCTAATTAATTTAATATTAAATATTAAATTAATTTTTACACAAATCCACCTTTATTTAAATCATATTTAAATATATATTCTCCTATTCCGTTTAATTCTAATTTGAACGTTTCAAAATTAATTTATCATACTACTCTAAAGCCTATCCATTTACGAGCTAATAGGGAACCTTGCAGACCTACAGATTATGGGCTCCAACGATCCAAGATTAATTGGTTAAACCCATTATACCGAATTAACCCCAATTCGTTAATTAATGTGTCACTCCACTAAATCCTATAGTTGAACTCCCCTCGCTTTAGATATATTATGTCCACTTGATATTGTTGGGATTGGTGTCCTAATTCTCCCGGAGTCTCGTTGTTTTGTAAAGATACATATTGTTCAATGAACAAAATAAGTGTTATTTAATTATGGCATTTACTCATATCCAATAAACAAAGCTCCTTGGTTATCTTTTGTGAACTTAAGCATGTATATGTGATATACAAGTGGATCATGCCTTAAGTGATAATTTAAACAGGTCTGTGGTATAAGGATTAAGGTGGGATACCTGATCCTGGTGACGCTGCGGATACGGCCTGCTTTGTAGAAGTTTGCAAGTATTGTAAACTACTACAGATGGTAGATCCTGACCATTCATGTGGAGACGTGGAGTGGGGGTGTCCTATGTTGGATTTTATGTCCTAAAACTCGTAGTTTGTAAATTGATAAACATATTATGTTTTGTTTTTCGATAAAATTATTATTGAAATTGTAATCTTGAATCCAATAAAGTAAGGTCCTGAGGCTATTTAATGTAGACTTGAACTTTATGTGATGAAATAAAACATGGATCAAGTTCGAGTATATAGCCTAAAATGGTAGTATAGGGATAAGGTTAGGCACCTTGTTCTGGGGACACTATGGATGTGGCCTACTTTGTAGTAAGTGCAAACGATGTGATCCTGAATCGTTCATATGGAGATATATGAGTGAGGGCATCCTATGCAATGAGTTTGTATAAGATTAGACCAGGACCTAGTCACTTTTGCTTTATAACATCATTTACTGTATAAAATTGACTAATTCAAATTTGATGACCTTGGTAACTCGATATCAATCCTGAGCTAACTATGAACTCCTATTTATTTGGGATTATCCTTAGATTTGCAGGTGAGAGCAGCTCAATAGCATTGGCTCAATAAGCCTCTCATTTCAAGGGTAAGATTGGGTAAATAGTTGGGGACATAGCTGCAAGACGGACTTCACTCTTACCCGTCTCTAGTGGTAGTAGCTAGGTTGTTTCCTTAAATGCTGACTTCAGAATTTGAACAAGGGGCCCCACCCTCTCACTAGGCTGAGAGGACTTGACTTATTGGTTGGACCACAAATCAATTGTTCTTTAGAGGTTCAGTAGAACTGAAGGAACAAGAAGTGTTCTTGAGGGTAAAATAGTATTTTTGACCCAGCCAAGACCACGAACAACCTGTGAAAGATTGACTTACTAGTAATGGTTATATCAAATGGACAGAAATATATATACAGTGTTGGGAGTGCAACTACGGGACTTTAGTGGAATGACCCGTTAGTTAACAAATGCTGATTAATTAGGTTGAAGAGTTTTACCGGTTAATCTCGGATTTTTGGAGCCCATGATCTGTAGGTCCATTAGGTCCCAGTGCTAGCTCATATGGATTAAACTTAGAACAGTATGTTGGATTAATTCGAATTGTTCGAATTAGGAAAAGGGATTAAAATCGACAAGTATATGCGATATCGCTATCGGTTTTTTTGTATGGCACTCTATATTCAAATTGATTTGAATTTTGAAAATATGAATGCGAATTCATGTTCGGGAGGTCAAAATTAGTCAAGAGGATCAAAATGGTAAAAAGTCAAAGGGTTGACTTTTTCGCTAGGGAAAGTCAAAGTTTGACTTTGATCAAATGGAAAAAGACCATTTTGCCCTTGACTAGAATTAGTGGAATTATCCAAAATTCTTGTTGGATAATCCCACTAACTTAAGTGGACTATGTGTAAACATTATAAGACACATAGCCAACTTTGGTTTAGTGCTTTGTGAGGTGTTGATTTTTGTTGAGTTTTTACATGCATTAGATGCATGTAATTGTTTCATAAAACAAATTTCTTTTTCTTCTCTTCTTTTTTAGCAAGCTGAATTTTCTATTTTGGTTTCCAAAATTCTCACCAAAACTCCCTTTTTCTCACATTAACCTTAAACCTCCCTTGCTTCCCTTTTCATTGCTTTATTCACCGGGTCCCACAACCCGGTTCTGAGTCTAGAGAATAGCAAGAAAACTCTAGTGGTGGTTTGATAGAGTTCGGGTCAAGATTCAACGAGAAAAAGCTTTTTTCGGGAGCTACAAATGTTGTACACTATCCCTTTTAGTTTACTGTTTTTTTTTACATTTTCATGTTAATTTTCTTTTAATTAGAAGCAATTAGAGTGTAATTAGATCCTTATTCCACTGCATATGTCTCGTGTTCCATCATGTGGTATCAAAGAATGCTTTAATTACGCTCAATTTCTTTTGGTGGGTATTTTTTTTCCTTTCTTTCAAATGTTGATTGAAATGTAGACTAAACTGGATATATTACGAGTTTGGCATTGTTTTTCTTTAAACTTCTTGTGGAAATTTGTAATTACTCACATGTTTATGAGCATTAATGTGTGAAAAAGGGTCTGTAATTTTGTTAGAATCATTAGAGTTGAAATTAGGCTGTAATTGCTCGGTTCTGGGAGATTGGACAGCTTCAAAAATTAAAGAATTTTTGGTTTCAGACTCGTTTTGGCCACCAGACCCAATGACTCGCCCGCCAGCATGAGATCTGACCCGGTTCGAAGCAGCCTTGCGTGCCGCCTGCCTGATGCTTCCGCGACCCGAGCGCCCGTGCGCTCGCCTGCTCTGCTTCCGCGACCCGTGCGCCCGTGTGCCCGCCCGCTCTACCTCTGGGACTTGCACGCCCGTGCGCTTTCTGTCGACCCGACCCACCTCGCGCTTCCGTTGACTGTGCCAGCACACATTGTTCAGCCATTCCAGATAGTCTGGACCGGTTCGTTTGACCTGGTTAAGCCGGTTTGACCGGTTCAACTTTGTTTTTGGTGTTTTTGGGCCGGTTCGAGTGGTTTCTAAGCGGTTCTAGATGGTTCAAAGTGTTTGAAGCCGGTTCCGGGAAGCTGGTTGTTGATTTCTGTAATAAACTAGTTATTTATTTGTTTTTAATACCAAAATCGGTCCACTTTAGTGTTGTTTACCTATTATGCATGATGTATAATGTTTTTTGATTATGTGTGCATATAGTATGCCATATAGTTTTAAAACCCCACCATAGGAAAAGCTTGTGACATGCATTTGTTATATGTTATAAGTGTTATAAAATATATACTATGCATGCTTAGTTTTAATATAAGTGTTATATTAAAGCATCTTTGTTTGAAGGAAGCATGTTATAGATGAATACTCTAGGGTTATAATTGTTATAATTTATTTTATAATTGTTATAAAATAACCTAGACTTCTAAAATCTATAATAAAGATAAGATGAATGCTTACTTAGGGTTAACCATCGAGCAATCCCAAATTTCATAGAAAATAGGTCGATATCTTGTAAAATCGAAGTTACAAGAAAACTCACCCCGCAAGATCTTGGCAAAAAGTCAAATAAAATGACTAAGGTCGAAGGTATTTAAGTTGACGATTCACGGAACACCTACTACCTAGAGATCGAGCTGATGTCTGAATTAGGTTAAACCGGTTTTATGAGCATGCGTGAGCGGTGTGAGGTAATAAAATTTGTTTATCACCTAGACATCGTAGGTTAAAAATCCAGTATAAAAGTTATACTCGGATGAATCACCTAGACTTAGGATATGTTTAAGTTAGCCGAAATGTATGGCTAAGTATTTTTATACCCTAACCGTCTAGAACACTTTAGTTGGAGAGAAGTAATGTACTTTTAGCTCTAGCATCCCTAAGAGTTCACACCATGAGATTCATGCTTGGCTTTGGGCCGCCCTGGAAGCGGACTCCATTCGGAGAGTGTTTGCATGAGTCAATACCAAGGTGAATAGGGGAAGTTTTTCATAGTAAGTGGGAGAAGAAAGTGTATTAACACATCCTACAGTCTCTTCCATTAGGTTGCGCCGTGAGATTCTTATAATGCGTCTGCATGTCTGCCCTGGAGCGACCTTACCAATCGGAGGGCTATATTATAGGATTCGAAACTCCATGAACTCTAGAAATCGATAGGGTCTGTAAGGCCCGTTTTCATTCCTATCTTTCCAATTTCGGGAGCATAATGATACCGATCTTTGATGTCTGAAAAATGGAGGGTCACACTTACGAGAATTACCAAGTGTTAGTAAATTCTTGACCAAAGTAGCGATAACTAATTTACTATAAGAATAAGAGTTATTATGTGATAGTATCTAGTTAAGATAGTCTTGGTTCAACAGAGGAATAGTCGATCACCCTTCGGTGAAGGTTATTCTAAACCGTTGAAATATCGTTGCAAATATAATAATGATGGGTACATTATTTTTTGCTAAACTTGATTGGATTTTAAAGATTAATGTTTTTTTTACTAAAAAGGATATGTTTTTCTTTTCAGCATGACTAGCTCTCTAGTTCAACTATTAGCTTCTGAAAAACTTAACGGCGACAACTTCTCAACATGGAAAACAAATATGAATACAATACTAGTAATAGATGGACTGAGATTTGTCTTAACTGAGGAATGTCCTCAGGCCCCTCCCTCGAAATAAGCACAAGGTAAATATGATTTACTAGTTGTTGAAACATGTTTAGTGGAGTATGATACCTCAACCTAGATATTGGATTCAGGAGCCACTAATCATATTTGCTTCTCTTTTCAGGAAACTAGTTCCTGGAAAAAGCTTGAAGAAGGCAAGATCACCCTCAAGATTGGAACAGGAGAGGTTGTCTCGGCCAAAGTAGTGGAAGACTTGAAGTTGTTTTTCAACAATAGATATATCATACTTAAAAATGTTTTGTATGCTCTTAAAATGAGATGGAATTTAATATCTATCACATGTATATTAGAACAAATGTATAAAATATCTTTTGAAATTAATGAAACGTTCATTTTCAAAAAAGGTATTCAAATTTGCTCTGCTATACTTGAAAACAACTTATATAAGTTAAGACCAACTAAAGAAAAATTTGTCTTAAATACTGAGATGTTTAGAATAGCCGAAACTCAGAATAAAAGACAAAAAGTTTCTTTTAATCTATGGCACTTAAGACTTGGCCACATAAATCTCAAAAGGATTGAGAAATTGGTTAAGAATGGACTCCTAAATCAGTTAGAAGATAATTCTTTACCTCCATGTGAGTCTTGTCTTGAGGGGAAAATGACTAAGAGATATTTTACTGGAAAAGGTCTCAGAGCCATAATACCCTTAGAGCTTGTACATTCGGACCTCTGTGGACCGATGAATGTCAAAGCTCGAGGTGGGTATGAATATTTCATCAGTTTTATTGATGACTATTCAAGGTATGGTCATATTTACCTAATGCATCACTAGTCTGATTCTTTTGAAAAGTTCAAAGAATATAAGATTGAGGTTGAGAACCAGTTAGGTAAAACAATTAAGACACTACGATCAAATCGAGGTGGGGAGTACATTAACTTAAGATTCCAGGACTATAAGATAGAACACGGAACCAAGTCACAACTCTCTACACCTAATATGCCTCAACAAAACAGTGTATCTGAAAGAAGAAACAGAACCTTGTTGAACATGGTTCACTCAATGATGAGATTTGCTAATTCACCTTATTCCTTTTGGGGACATGCATTAGAAACTGTTGTTTCTATTTTGAATAACATTCCCTCTAAAAGTGTTTCAGAAATACCTTATGAGCTATGGAAAGGGCGTAAAGGCAGTTTACGTCTGTAAACCCCGAATTCTAAGTTTCCTATATAAGCCTGTTTAGCCAAAGGAATGTTATATTAATTATTTGATAGGTGGAGATCCATGGTTACTTACGGGGGTTATGAAGGAAGGGAAGGAAAAACAAATTAATTGAAGGAGCTCACTAATTGGAATTGGCCGGAAGCACTAAGTACGGGATGTGGTGGCGGTTTGATCACTGAACATGGGAGGCGGTAGGAAAAATAAAAAGAAGCGGAACTATAGAAGTTCGATTTCGAAAAATGACATGAGCAAATTAAGTGAGATCGGTGCCATTTGAAAGTCGGGAGAATCTAGTTTTTGAGGTTGTTTTTCCAGATAAAGATCTCAGAAGGAGAGGAACAAAAAGTGGAGAGTTTGCAGAAGGGGTTGATCCTCAAATTAATCAGGGCCCAGCATGAAGATTGGAATCTTCAGGCCAACCTACAAGGAATTTTCGACTGATATTTTAAGGTAAAAAAGTAAACAAGTTTGTAGAAGGAAGTTTCTTTAAAAGAGGCCTGAATTTTGAGTTATGAATTTTGGAAGTTGAAACAAGAAATCGTTGGGTAAACAGGCAGCTGCTTAGGAAGATTAAGCAGGCAGCTTACCATAGTGAGCAAGAGCGAGATAAGAAAATGAGTGAGAGCGAGGGCGAGATAAGAAAATGTACGAGAGCAAGAGCGAGATAAGAAAATGAGTGAGAGCGAGAGCGAGATAAAGAAGAGGTGATCTCGCTAAGGATGGGAATCTCGCTGGTTTTGCATTGAATCTCGCTGGAAAGTGTTGAATCTCGCTAGAAGCCGCAAATCTCGCTGGAAAGTGCTGAATCTCACTGGAAGCCACAAATCTCACTGGAAGCGCCAAATCTCGCTGGAAAGTGTTGAATCTCACTAAAAGCCGCGGATCTCACTAGGAAGCGCCAAATCTCGTTGGAGAGTGACAAATCTCGCTAGAAAGGGTAAATCTCGCTCATGAGGATGATCTCGATCATGAGGGTGATCTCGCTCATGATGATCATCTGGTCAGTACTGTTGATTTTGTTGATGAAAGTTTCATTAGTAAGCGAACTATCTAAGGCATTTTACTGAGAATTCTAAGGAATCTAACTGGAAATTATGTCCTTTCAGGCCAAGAAGAGCTAAGAGAGGCATATAAACCATTAAGAGCCCCGACGAGCTGTGAGTGACTGAAATAAACTTAATGCTTTCAATACTTATGCATAAAAGACCATGTAAGTTACAGTGATGTTGATGATGAATTTACCTCAAGCAACAAGTGTTTAATGAATAGCTTAGTGTATCTCCTCCAGTTTGTATACGTTTTAACGCATGCCAAGGTATGTTGTGAATTCATTAAAAAGTTAGGTTCCTATATTGAAGCATGCGTTTTGGAGGAAGGCTATGATAGAATGAGTCTTTGTGTAAATGGCATACAATGAAACTAAATTTGATGCTAGGAAATAACCCGGTACTAAAGGAGACAGAGAAGGTATCTGGGTAATAGTACTTAAGGTGTTGACGATACTTAGGAAACTCCACGTGCACGTAGGTAGTTTCGAATGAGAGTCCGAAGTATGAGTCTCCTAGGCCATATACTAGCAAAGGGAGGCCGAAGTATGGGTCTCTTAGTCGATAACAGACGTTGGGAGCTAGAGCGATGTATGCTCGTTCTCAACTAAGGAATAACGATGTTTAGTGATGTTTACAAATGGTTATCAATGTTTATGTTTAGAAGAAGTTGCTTGAGATGCTCATCGGTATATTTACATGTTTATAGTGATGTAATGCATGGTGTAATATGATTTTATAGTTACTCACTAGGCTACTAGCTCACAGATTTTCTATGTTTTCCTCTTCCAGGTAGCGGTCAAATTCCTTAAGGTTGATTATGCTTCTGCTTGCCACCGAAAGGCCCGGCGTGTTAAGAAGAACTTAGGTTGATGGTCTATTTATGCACACATGTTTTGAGAGGGACTAGGGCTTTGTTAATAATGTTTTGGCCCAACTGTAAATATTTTACCTATAGTGGTTATGTCATGACTGGTTGCATGTGGTTATATAAACTTATGTAGAACCTTTTGGAGGCATACTGTGTGCGTACATTGTTAGTGTTTAACATATTGGTGTTTAGGTTAGAAGGCTAAGGTGGTAAGTGCTGGCAGTAGGGCTAGTAACTGCTACCGTCACATCTCTTTTCAGATTATGAAGGTATTCTGAGAGAGGGTGTGACGGTTATCCTTTGGGATTCACTAGAGGTTGTGTTTCCTTCGAGATTCACTAGATGTTGTGTTTCCTTCGGGATTCACCAAAGGTGGTGTTATCCTTCGGGATTCACCAGAGGTTGTGTTTCCATCGGGATTCACTAGAGGTTGTGTTTCATTCTGGCGATCACCAGAGGTGGTGTTTCCTTCGGGATTCACCAGAGGGTTGTGTCTCCTTCGGGATTCACCAGAGGTTTGTGTTTACTTCGGGATTCACTAGAGGTGGTGTTTACTTCGGGATTCACTAGAGGTGGTGTTATCCTTCGGGATTCACCAGTGGTGTGTTTTCCTTCGGGATTCACGAGAGGTGGTGTTTCCTTCGGGATCACTAGAGATGGTGCCTTCCTTTGGGATTCACTAGAGGTGGTGCCTTCCTTTGGGATTCACTAGAGGTTTTATTTCCTTCGGAATTCACCAAAGGTTGTGTTTCCTTCGGGATTCACTAAAGGTGGTGGTTCCTTTGGGATCCACCAAAGGTTGTGTTTCATCGGGATTCACTAGAAGTGGTGCTTTCCTTCGGGATTCACAAGAGGTTGTGGGTCCTACGAGACTTACTAGAGGTAGTGAGCATACTTAATTACAGTAGGATGAAATTTAGTTATTCATGTATGTATTTGTCCCATGAGGACTAGAGAAGTTTATGTATTCCACTAGAGGTAGGTATCTAGAGGACATAGATGCCTAGCCTGACCCCAGTAGTGGGGTTACTTACTGAGTATTTTATACTCATTCTTTTCCATGTTGTTGTTTCAGGTAAAGGTAGAGATGCACCAGCGATTGACAAGCGGAATTCGTGATCGAGCCACTGGGACTAGTTCTATACTTTTGCTCATGATATTTAGATTTCTTTTCATGTTTTTCAACTTTCAGTTTTGATGTTGAAAACTTACTATTAAGATTTGTTTTCAGACCTATTTATTATCATTTATGATTTATGGGTACCCTATCGTCTGTTTTTAATATTTGAATTTAATGAATGTCTTTTGAATTTATCTTATTTATTTAGCATTTAATTCACTATACAAGAGTGTCGTTTTAAGTTCCATGCATGCATGTGTTTAGTAACGGCCTAACTTGAGTCCTAAGGGGTCAGGTCGTTACATTTGATCCCATGCAAAAACGACATCCTTCCTCATCAATCTCTGAAATGGTTGACATCGTCCCGCAAGGTTAGAAATAAATCTTCTGATGTAGGCCTAGCGACCTTGAAGACTTTTTAACTCGTGCAGGTTTCTTGGACTTAGCATCTTTTGGATAGCATCGATTTTAGATTGATCGATCTCGATTCCACGATGTCTTACAACAAACCCAAGAACTTTCCTGAAGTCACGTCGAATGCATATTTAAGAGGGTTCATTCTCAATTGATATTTCTTTAGGTTGTCAAAGACAAGCTTTAGGTCTTTTAGATGATCATGTTGCTTTTTAGACTTCACTACAAGGTCATCAACGTAAAACTCAACATGTTTACATAGCATATCATCAAAGATCCTTTGCATAACACGCTGATATGTGGCACCTGCATTCTTTAATCCGAAAGGCATCACTTTCTAATAGTATATACCTTTAGGTGTTCGAAATGTCATTTTATTCTCATCTTCTAGAGCCATTCGGATTTGGTTATATCCTGATGACCCGTCCATGAAAGATAGAGCTCCATGCCCTGTGGTGGCATCTACCATAATTCTGTGATGGGCAAGGAAAATCCACACAGACACGTAGTTGACCTTTTTTCCTCACAGAAACAATGTTGGCTATCCATGTCAGCTACTTGATTTCACATATAAATCCAACCTTTATTAGTTTGTTAACCTCCTCTTCAATTTGAGGAATCAGTTCTGTTCAAAAGCGTCTGCCCAAGCATTTCTTTATACGACAAAACAAAGATATCTTTATATGCCATGAGTAAGCTCACATATTCTTTTTCTTCATTATCATCAAGTTACGCACTTATGAAGGTTGGACGAGGGTCTTCTATCGTAGCCAGATTGACTTCCTTCAACTCATCAACCATTGATTAACCACCATCCTTTAGTGATAAAGAAGCTTCTTCCACGTCATCTTTAAGGACGTCAGAATCTGATGCTTCTTCTATGGCAGCAACTCATCGCATCTTCTTTATCATTCAGGTTATTCTTTTTTGATCGGGTGATAATAACATCGTGTCGATTTAAATTCTTAAGGGAATAACACTGTGAATTATTTCATCACTTTTCACCTTGCATGTTTTGCTTAAGACTGCTATGGGAGAACACTTCTATTTCTTGTTGCAGTCATGCTTAATCTCTCGAAAGCAGATGCTCGTGTGGCTGGAGTCGAACACATACTGTTTATCTTATTCAAGTTTGCATTTAGCCTTCGAAAGGCTGAAAGTTGGGTGGAGCCAAAAATTGAATGTTAATTTTCATCTTCAACTACAGATGTGCTTAATCTTTGAAAAATTGAAGAACGTGCCACGAAGGAGTAATGCGACTGAAGATAGAAATCCTTTGAAATTCACTTCTCTACTCCTATTTAGAATCGTGGCTCTCCTCTATGGTAATATGACACATGTCTATAACTTTTTCCTTCCCTTTTCTAGTTATGCGAATTGGCTTAAAGGACTTATATCCAAGTCCCAACCTTGAGCTAGGTATAGAATATCCTTGTTCTTGGAGCTTCTTTTGCGTTGGGGAAAGCCTAGGCCTTTCCTCAAATATTTGTAGGCTTTTAAGCTCAATGTGAGTTGTAAAGTCATATCCCGCCTTTGCCAGTAGCTTATATGCCTTTGGATCGAAGCCATCTTTTGTCCGTTTAGCTACAAGAATTGCTCTCATTTCTTCTTTCTCAGCCTTTTTTACTTTCCTTTATCCATCTTTGTAAGTGGTGTGATGAAACTTTCTTTCAAAATTTTGACAACTCCGATCGTCAGATTTTTTTAATATTTTGCAAATGGTGATTCGCCTTTCTTGCGTCGAGAAATAGGAACTTAGCATAGGACAGGGTTTGAGACCTTTTCTTGGGGGGATTATCATTTTTCATTCTTTAACACCTATTTGATTTGAGTGGTTGGTTCATTATTCCCTTGGTTACTGAAAGCATCTACTTTCTTTGACTTCATCGTTCTAATTGTTTGCTGTTTGGGCTTATAATTGCCTTTGGCCATAGAAACTTCTGACGATATAACTTCACTGATACAATCACTTTTTAGATAAAACTTTGCATCAGCAAAGTGAGAATCACCTTTTGAAAATGGCTTCAAATCAGCATCAACTTTCTTGATGCCTTGTTGATAGACTTTAAAACATTGATGGAGCGCAAAGGCTACTACTTCGGTCTTGTGAATCTAGGGACGCCCTAACAACAGCCTGTAGTTGGTTCTTAAATCGATCACGTGAAATATGGTGTTCTCTTACAAATCCCCTATGGTGATTTCTAGACAAGTTGTGTCTATCATTCGCTATGCTCCTTGATTAAAGCCTTAATCATCAATTTACTACCTAACAACTCCTACATTAAAATGTCCAATTGATTCATGGTTGATTTTGGTAGTATGTTGACAGCTGAGCCATTATTGATTAAGATTTGACTGAGTTTTTGCTCTCGAACATACCCTGACACAAATAAGGGTCTATTATGAAGCTTTAACCCAAGTAGCAAACCTTCATCGGTGAATGATATCGATATATAACTTGAAGCACGTGTATTTGTTTGGGTTGCTGAAGTAGTTGAAAATTCATTACCTTTCAATATTTCAACAAGTGCATTCTTGATCTCCTGTGGGAGTGATAGCAAATTGTTTATGTTGAAAGAAGGTAGTTCCTCTAGCTTAGTCGTACTTCTGTAGAACTTGAAGGAATTTCATTATCTTCAGTCATACTAATGATGTGACACGAAATAGTTTCAATCAGAAAAAACTTTGGAAAAAAGTCTTTCAAGGTTATTGATTGTTAAGGTCGAGGAAGCTCCTCACTTTCTTCGATGATTCGTTGAAGTCTTCACATATTATTTCTTACTTTTCTTTTTTGCGACTTAATCTTCCTTTTATAGTCTCGATACAAATGGGATTCTTTCTAAATGAAACTTCGTTTACGGATCTTCTGATGAGTTACCAACGTCCATCCTTCATCTGCATCTTTCACTTGCTCTTCTTTTTCATAGGTATCAACTTTCTGAAAGTCTACCTTTTGTGAGGCCTCTGGAGGAGAATATATAATAATAGGCTCATGAGATCCAAATTGGATTAAATTCCCTATTGTAGACAGTCGAATATCAGGATGGATCATCACTGTGGCGTGATTTGTTTATGCCACATCGTTGAGGTCTGACTCAATCTTTTTTTCTTGAGCTAACTTCAAAATTAACTCCTTCAATGCAAAACATTTTTCTACTGGATGACTAACAATTTGATGATACTTGCAGTAATTAGGATCATTTTCTCTCCCCATTTCTGTAGGTCGTTTACATTGAAGAAGTTCAATGAGTTTTTTTTCGGTAGTTGCTTCTACATATTAGGCATATCAGAATCTGGAAAAGGATAGACTTTTTCTTTCCCCTCTTTTAATGTCGGGCATCTTTTCTCGCCTCTATCTTGGAATTTCTCAATCTTTTTCTCCTTGGAGATAAATTTTAAAAGGGTTTTATTGACAGCCATAGCTTCTTTAGTAGCACCCTTCGATACCTTCTAGATGCTCTTCACTTCTTTCTTTTCTTTATTTACTTCTGGGACCAGTAAATCATTGTTTCCTCTATTGGCAATGCTTAGTTTCATATCATGAGCGTGGGTTGCCAATTCTTCAAAGGTGTGGGGTTTTATCCCTTGCAGGATATACAGAAGTCCCCAGTGTATTCCTTGAGTGTAGATTTCCACCTCTGACAGTTTAGTTAACCTATCTTTATAATCAAGGCTTAATACTCTCCAACAATTGATGTAGTCGATGATCGGTTCGCCTTTTCGTTGTTTGGTGGCGATGAGCTCTATCATGTTGGTGATACGCCTCGTGCTATAAAAGTGGTTGAGGAATTCTCGTTTAAGCTGCTCCCAACAATCAATAGTTTCAAGTTTAAGGTCGATGTACCAGCCGAAGGCATTTTCCTTGCAAGTTCGAATAAACTGTTTGACCATCAAATCTCCTTACATACCAGCATTCTCATATGTTTCGATGAAATGAGCAACATATTGTTTTGGGTTGCCCTTCCCATCAAACTGTTGGAATTTGGGTGGTTGATATCTATTTAGCATTCTTAGATTGTCAACCTCTTTGTATATGGCTTAGAATATAAGAGCATACTAAGCCTTGATGGAGTTGGCCGTCATCTCTTGCAATTGCTGGACAGACAGCAAAGCAATTGACGTCAAATTTTGTAGTTGACTTTCTTGCATAACAATATTTCCCTTATCATCATTCCTAACTACATGTGTATGACTTAATTCAGCGGCGTCATGACTCTAGATGTGATTCTTGAGGAATGCAATGCCATAGTCCCTTTCTTTGAGTGCCTTCATCAGCATGTTAACTTTCTTTTTTAGTGTGGCCATCCTTTCTTCACATGTTCCCACGTCGATCATCATGACTAACATTATATTTGGTTGTGATGCTTCTTCACTTGATTTTTAGAAGGTAAAGTATGCTTATTGACTGTAGGGCTTTCTTTAATGACAATTCCACCTTACGGTTGTTTTGACATTTGTTCCCATATATTCCTTGCGATCTCAAAATGTGGTAGCTCTTTAGATTGTTGAATCTCCTTAAAGCAATTGTGAGTAATTGGTCTGTTGTGGACATCACTTAAAGTTTTGGGAGCGTTATTTTTTGATGTCATGACTTCTTTAAGTAGATTATATTGTAAAGAAAACGATGAAAGGTAGAGACGGTCCCAATAGACGTGCCAAACTGTTCACACGAAATTTTGAATAAATTTAATTCGTGGAATCTTGTACTGAATTCAATATAGTAAAGTGGATACAATCTCTAATGTTTGGCCCTTTGATGCCTTCTCTAACACAAGGGATAAAGTTTAAAAGGTATAAATCTTCAATCTTCAAGAGGTTGCTCTGTAGTTCAATCTTTTAGAATTCAAGGATTTAATCTTCCAACTTTTCAATCTTCAGAAGGTTGTGATCTTGAGATCGATTTGAGCTTCAATATTTTGAAATTCAATGAAGTTTTAATCTTCCAAGTCTTCAATCTTCAGAAGGTGATAATCTTGAGATTAATCAGAACTTCAAAATCTTTAGAGCTTCGCAACTTTAGTCTTGATCTCCAAAGCTTCAACACTTTCTTGCCAATTTTTCAACCTCCCCAAATCAATGGGTAAGAACTCTATTTATAGAGGATTTCCATGGGTTCTAGGTGGGCTTGGGTCTCATTTGCTTTCGAGCTTTTGAGCTTGGGCTTAACTAGTTTTTGGGTTTGAACTAGAGTTTGGGCTTGGACTCAGTCTTTTCTTTGGCCCGAATTTTTCACTATGGGTTTGAACTTGGTCGAATTTTGGACTCGAGTGATTTTAATTACTTAGCCATATCTAATTTATGATTTAAAGCCCAATCAAACCTCCAGCCAAATTTATCAATCGTGGTCTAGGTCTCATCGTTGTTGAAGTTGATAAGCCCATTATTGTGATGGAAGACACATGGCATTTTGCAATTGGATGAAATTTCTCATTCAATAAAAGTATATTAAGGTTTTAATAAAAACATATTGTAAATCGATCCTACTCTCAAAGAATTGACTCCCCACCTCAAGAATTATAGAAAAACATACTCTCAAATATTTCTAGAATCCATTGTCGAAAATGTTAGAATAACGTCCTTGAAACAAATATTTAAGAAAAGAGATTAAAACTCATTTAATAAAACTCAAAAGGAGTTAATTTCAAAGATTTGAAAATAAACCTAATTTTTTTTAAAATGCTAGAGAAATTATACTAAAAAAATAACATTAATTTAAATATGTAAAGTTATATTGGCAAAATATACAATTTAACAATGCATTTAAAGCAATAAATGAACGAACAATAATATTTACAAAGATATTAAAAATTTAATAAAGCAGATTGGAGGTAAATCTCAGACTCCTAAAGAATCGACTTCCTCACCTCAAGATTCTAGAAAATCAGACTCCCAAATATTTCTAGAATCCATCGTCGGATATTTTCTTAAAAAGAAAATTAATTTAAAATATTAATAAATTTAAACAACTATTAGCAAAAATATATTGAATTAACCACAAAAAAGGAAGAAAAATATAATATGCATATATGCATATAAAAAATGAGAAAATTCTAAAAAACAATAATCAATACTCCAATGAAAAAAAGAATTAAATTAAAATGTTTGTTTTAAACATAAAATAAAGATAAATGTAAAGAATACATATTAAGAATAGACTAACAAAGGAATAATAATAATAATAATATTAACCAAATTGAATTTTTTTTTTAACTAAGTTATCTTTTATCTCATCTATTTTGTTTTACTCCCTTATTCTCTCCCACCCTAAATATTCTAGTTTTTTTATCTCTCTTATTTTGTTACTAAAGAAAAACTCACGAGGAAAAGAAAAGAGAAGTAAAACAAACAATGAGTAAAAATAAATAAACAACAAGATGTGAAACAATATGTATAAAAAAATAAGAAAACTCATAGGATAATAAAGAAATAATTGTAATAGAAAGAAAATTGGAGAAGAACAATAACCAAATATCTTACTCTTTAGGTTTTTTTAGTGGAGCTCGAAGGAAAAAAGAAAAAGAGAAAAAAATTTGAAATCTAAAATAGTAAACTCTCTTATTGTTTAAAGTATGGATCCTTGGTACCAAAGCCCTACCAATACATTCCCAACTAAGTTAGAATTTTTCTTGCATGTTAGGAATTTTTCTTGCATGTTAGATTTTTGACATTGTAGGTTTTTTTTTTTGTTTTTTTGTTTTTTTGTTTTGTTTTGTTTTTTTTTTTTTTTTTTTGAATAGAAAAGAAATGTTTGTATGAAATGATGGCTTTTAGCTAGTCTTTTGAGAGAAAGATATAGGTATTTAATACCAAAAACTTTATTCCATTAAAATTTTTCTTTTATTAGTTTTTATTTCAAATTTCACATTTTACCAAACATAGCTTGAGCTCAAATGGGTTGAGCCTTAAGCTAACCAAATCCCAATTCAATATTTTACTCTAATTTTTTTTTTTTTTCTTTTTCCCTAGCTAAATTAGGTACTCCAATCAAACTAAATAATTTTTTTTTTTAAAAAAAAACACAAAACTCCATAAATCAACATGTATATGAAACTGAGACTTAATTAAAACAACACAAAAAAATAAAAATTTACATGTTAATTCAAATTCATTTAAAAAGGCCGAACAAAATATGTGGCTAGATCCTGTTCATGAGAGGCGATTTCAAATTCAAGGGAGATTTGTGTTCGTATATTTCAATTTCGACAAGAAGAATTATGAAAAGAAAAGTCTTTAAGGGTTAGTTATTCTCATCCTTTTCTCCCTAGAAGCATGCTGTAATTTATGAATGTTTATATTGTTCTTCTATAATTTTTCTATTTTTTTTTTTTTTTGAGTTTTTTCAAATTGAATTACATTGACACATGCATTCACATGCTTCCGCTATTGAATTACATTTCTTCAATAACCTCCACATCCCCATTTTCCCTTCATTAAGGGGAAGTTAATCAATTTATTTGTTTATTTATTTATTAAATAATAATTAATTTAATTAAATATCTCATATTTAATTAAATAAAGAATTGAATAATATGCAAATGCATATTTCTCTCTTAACTTATGGTTTTAATATTAATCTCATTCATATTAATTGAAAACCTATAGTTTTAATATGAATCTTATTCATATTAATTTACTATTTGAATCACATTCAAATAAATTAATTCTCTCATATTATATAGTTTAAAATAGAATCATATTCCCCAATTGTACTAAAAAAAAATTGAATCTTATTCATAGTTAACTATATAATAATGTATCTACATACATTACATTTTATATTAATTGTATATGATGCAATAAATATATTATTGCCTAAATTAATTTAAACATTTCAAATTATTCTTTTTATACCTTGGTCCTTGTTAATTCATTGTGAGCTAGCAAGGGACCTTATGGTCCTAGAGATTATAAGTTTCAATGATCCGAAATTGAACTCTTTAATTAATTAACTTCCATTCTTTAACGATGGGGCAAACCACTATAGACCCATAATTGCACTCTTATGAACTGTAGAACAAGTTACATCCATAGATATCAGTCTCATCATCGAGCTCGAAGCCCAAAGGCCGATCCAAACCCGCCAAGCCCAATCCGAACCCAATCCAAGGTCAGTGGTTGACCCGTCCGGCCCAATGCAATCTTTTCATAAATTGGATTAGATATGAATCTCTCCTTTTAAATTGGGTCGATCCATGGACCAGCCTGATTGAGCCATATTTGGATCGGCCTATTGGGACGGCCCAAAAGCCCAACCTAATGTCATATATTTTTATTTTTTATATAAATATATAATTACTAATACTAATTAATAAATATTAATAATTTTAAAATTTTTTAAAAAATTAATTTAAGCTTTGTGTATTTTAACCATTGTTTTTTTTTCCAAAGATTCAAGTTTTGTTCCCTATGCACAAAAAAAAACCAAGTTTACAAAGTTTTATTATCTTAAAATACTTTTAAATTTTGTTTATTTCAAATTATTTCTTCCTACTTTCAATTTAAAAACTAACTTTTTTTTAAATGGCTCATAATCATGAAGATAATGATCTTGTACTTATTAATGACGATGAAGTCGAATATGTTGAAGGAATTGACTTACAATCACAATCTCACTTTTAAAGTTCTAACAATACCAAAGCAACTACTGAAATTATAAATATGTCTAATGCTGTTCAACAAAATATCGGTAAGAGTACATCTTCTGCTTGAGAATATTTTGAAAAGTAGAAAAAACCATTAGATTATGGAAACATTGAATCGAGACCAAAATACAAACCTTGTGGTAATTTTTTTTTTTCAAAAGATAGTAGTTATCTTATTAGGAACATGAATTCTTGTAGTCAAAAGCATAATGTTGATATAAGAAAAATATATGCAATTAGATAAAGATCAAACAGGTAATTTAACTAATTTTTCTTATAAAAAAGAATATGCTAGATCAGAATTATTAAATTATAATTAAGCATCCACTTACTTTTATTGATAATCATGATTATTGGTACTATTCAAAGATTATTTAACCCACAATATTACGGGTTTTCTGTTTCTATTGCAAAAAGGAATGTTATTAAAAAAAGTCTTAGCAAAAAAAAGTGTTATAAAATCTTTTTTTTTTCTAATTTTAAAGGAAGAATTTGTTTGACCTCTGCTATGTGGACTTCTTATCATCAACAAGACTATCTTTGTTTGACTGGCGCACTATATTAATGGTGATTGGAAATTAAGCAAATAAATTGTTTCATTTAGCCAACATAAGCACAGTTCAACTGGCATAATACTTGTATTATCGATTTTGAGGCTAGAAGTTCGACTCCAATATAAAGAGATTCTAGATTTGTATTGTATCGAATTGCATAATAATTTTAATCATGTTAATATTGAACAACTAACTGAATTTGATTGGATATATGCATCAATGGTTAAAGATTTTCTAAATGTTTTTTATACTTTGGCAAAACATTTTTATTCGATATATTCTTCTAGAAGTTATACAAATTTACTTAAGAACTATTCAAATGTAGATTTATTTAAATATGTTATTGAAAAATGAGAGGAAATTTTAACAAATATTTTGATGATTGACATTACAATTTTGCTTGGAATCTTTTTGGATACTAGACATAAAAATCATTTTTAGATACTTTAGATTTATTGTTCGACAGTAACACCGATAAAATTAATAGTGCTATAAATTCATTTAATTCTAAATTATTTGAGATATATGATTTTTATAAGAAAAATGCACATAATTCCTATATCTCCTATTGGTGCATCTCCTTCTACTTCTTTGTCTATTTCTTCAATAAATCTTTATAGTTTTTCAACTTCAAATTTGAATGTTACCCTGCTTCTTTCGAAAAGAAAAAAAATTGATTCATCAAAAAGTTTCGAAGCTCTTGACTTGAAAGCTTACATGGATTTACCAACAATCTCTTCAGATACTCTAGAACCTTTTAATATTTTGGATTCGTGGAAATTACATGAAAACACTTATTGTAATGACCCAAACCCCTAAGACTCAAGCTAGGCCGTTACTAAATGTATGCATGCATTGAAGTTAAAATGACATCCTTTTTTTATAATGAAATAAATGCTAAATAAATAAGGTAGCTTAAAAGATTTTCATTAAATCCAAATAATAAATTCAAATGATAGGGTACTCAAAAGTCATAAACGAAAATAAATAAATCTGAAAACAAATTTCAACAATAAGTTGCAAATACCAAAACTGAAAGTGAATAAAAACATAAAGGAAATCTTAAAACATGAGTGGAAGCTTAAAACTGGTCCCTAGTAGTTCGTTCAAAGATTCTACTTGTCATTCGCCAGTGCATCATTGTCCTTACATAAAACATAAACATGAGAAAGGATAAGTATAAAATACTCAGTAAGTAACCCCACTATTGGGGTTAGGCTAGGCATCTATATCCTCTAGATGCCTACCTCTGGTGGAACATATAAACTTTCTAGTCCTCATGGGACACATACATACATAAATAATTGAATTTCATCCTATTGTAGTTAAGTATACCCACTATCTCTAGTAAGTCCTGTACGACTCACAATCTCTGGTGAACACCGAAGGAGACACCACCTCTAGTGAATCCCAAAGGAAACACAACCTCTGGTGAATCCTAAAGGAAACACAACCTCTGGTGAATCCCGAAGAAAAACACCACCTCTAGTGAATCCCGAAGGAAACACAACCTTTGGTGGATTCCTAAGGAAACCACCCCCTCTAGTGAATCCCAAAGGACACACAACCTCTGGTGAATACCAAAGGAAAGCACCACCTCTAGTGAATCCCGAAGGACACACAACCTGTAAGACCCTAACACCAAATCTAAGGAAGCAAGCGTCGAACTGCTATGCCAAGCGCCCCTGTCCATGCGTCGAGCAACCATGCCAGGCGCCCAGCCTATGCATCGCACGCCCTGGCGAGCGTCCATGCATCGAGCGCCTCTGCCAAGCGCCCAACCTATACGTCAAGCCCAAGCGCTCAGTCTATGCATCGAGCGCCTATGCAGTCGAGCGAGCCCGGCAAGCGATGGCCAGCACCAATTCTACACGCTCATGTGTTGGTGGCATACGTCCATGATGTGGCCATGGTAATTCGATGCGGCCAAGCGCTTAGGCATCGATGCAAATCAAGGCGTGCGAAGAAGGGGCTTGCGGCAAAGGAAGTATGCACCGTTGGCCGAAGGCATGCGTCCATGGCAAAGGCTATGTGTCGATGTCATTTAACATGCGATGGTTATTGCCACCTTAGGCGATAGTTAATAGATGTATGGGTGCATGGACATAAGGAAGGCTGATCGATGGAAAAAGAACGCCAAGAGGAGATGGCAATATTCAAGAGATGTGTCCATAAGCATATCAAATTATATAGATAAACAACTGTAAGTATTAAGTGAATGAGGTGGCAGAAGGAGGTTCATACAAAGTAGTCCTATCATTCTAAGTAGGAGGTGGAAGAAGGAGATTACATGAAAAAGTAGTCTTATCACTCTAAGTAGGAAGTGGAAGAAGGAGGTTGCATGCAAAATAAGAAATTTGGCTAGCAAATTAAGGTTAAAACAACTCATGGCATTGCTGGAATGGGCTTAGTATTGGCAGCCTTAAAAAGGGACAAATGTAGGTTGAGTTGTCACAAGGGGGTGAACTTGGGATGGCTATAAATAGAGGGGTTAGGCGAGAACAGTTCATTCATACCATCACCAAAATCTCAGTGTTAAGAGCTTATTTAGAATATTAAGTTTGAGTATTAAGGTTGCCAAAATAATTAGGGTTCGAAGGAGCTGAAGTTGCGTTGATGAAACCTTGAAGCTAGTATGGACGCATAAGCCCAGCCAGCCAACGCATCCATCGCAAATGCAGCGTGCGCCTTGCAAATGTTGCGTCCATCCATCACAAAGCAGAGCACGCCTCGCACCAATGCGTCGACCACGCACGCTAGCCCAACGCTGCAGCTCACCGTGCGATGCAACACGCACACTCTCTGCACACGGCCGAATGCCCCAGCTGTCTGCCAGACTTCTTATGCTCACACGGATAAAATAACCTCTAAAGGGGCTGATTTTGAGATTTTGACTAATTTTTGAGTAGGGTGAGTGGGTACTTTAATATGTAAATGTATTTTGGCTATTTTAGCATTAATTATTGATATAACAATATTAATTGAGAAATTTTCATTGATATGGAGGAAATTTCAGGAAGATACTCTAAAAGTAGTTTCAATAGAAAATCTTGCTAACGGTGAGTGGTTATTAAGATTTATGCATTGCTATATGAATAAATACATAGGTATGTACAAGATGCATGATTATAATATTTTTTGCTTGCCATGATATTGTCTATGTAATTACTATGGAAACTAAGATTGTACCCGAAATACATAGTTAGCATGCTTAAAAGTGGTACTTGGCAGGAAAATATAGTCGGCTTCGATCGGTAGGAAATGATAGTCGGTGACGACCCACGGGAAATATAGTCAAGATACCTAAGCATGGCTAGCAGGAAAATAGTTGTCAATGTGTACATTGGTGGGAAAATGGGATATAGGAAAGTTTCCATGAAAGGTTGTTATGATTGTTAATAAATGCATGATATGAATATTAATATATGCTTGATGTGAACATGCCACGTATAGCATGCGGTGGGAGGATAATGATTGAGTAGGCTTACACATGACCATGCATAGACTATAATGAAATTGTGTTTATGTGATTGACTTCCCAAAAATATGTTTTGAAATTAAAGCTATTGTTACTTTAAAAGGCACCACTCACTGGGCTTATTAGCTCACCTTTTTCCAAATGTTTTCTTCTATTCCCCCCCTCTAGTTGCAAAGCAGAGCATTCAGAGAAGAGTCTACAACCACCAAACACCAGGACTTGGTAATTTCTCGAGGCATGGCTCGGATCATGTAATAGAAAAGTATAGGAAAATGTAGCTACATGCATGAAATTTAAATGGTTATTGTAAACATGTTAAGGCTTTTAATAGATAAAGGGGAAATGTTAAACTAAAAATATTGTCTTAGAATGGTACTAGTAGTTCTTCATGCACTCTTCTAAGTCTTGGGTTAAGGCTAGGGAGGGGGTGTGACACAACCTCTAGTGGGCATCTAACTAATCAGTGAGGACACTATCACGCTCTCAACATCACAAGTATCATAACATAATTCTATAACATACATAACATACATATAAATTGTAGGATTGTATCAACAACAGCGGAAGCACAAGGATCATCTAAGTACTCAGATTCACTAATTTTGGCATAATATAAAGCATGCTTCTGCAGAAAAATAGGTTTCAAGACATACCTCTTGTAGAACTTCTTCAAAGTTCCTTTTCCAGCTGCAATCTTCTTCATATCTTGTTGTAGACCACCTCAAGATCTTCCCCACTATTCTCTTGGTGATCTAGATTAAGTTGTGGGACTCAAAACAAGCTTGAATCAAGGGATGAAGGAGAAAAGCTCACTGTAGACACCTTGTTGAAGACCCATTCTTCAAACCGAATTTTCTCTAAAATTCACTATAGATTGCATACCCGATTTTCACTCCAATCTCTTCATTATATTGGAGATCAACATGCAAAAAGAAGAGTTTCATGAGTTGCAGCTCATGCTTGGAGAAGACAAGGCCAAGATATTGAAAGAAATCGGAACTGAGATTTCCATGAGCAGCAGAACAAGACTATTCCAAATTACAATCATGAATGAACATATTTATAGTCGACTTCAATACAAACGGTTATACAATTCATACAGAGAAATTACAGCATGAATAATCTCAAATGAACAGAGATCAAACTCTACGCACATATAAGGATGCGTCTCCACGCTCTATTGCATAAACACTCGAACAACAACAACCACGAACGCCCGATCTACACAACCGCAATACAGAACCAAACACAGCATGAACACTTCGCGCTCTTCCTCAACGATCTCCTCAGTCACGAACTCCTCCATAGCACCACGAACGGCCTCTAGAAAACCTCGATGGTGTCGAGTTGAGTCTGACACCACCAACAAGGCTAACTTGGTATTCTCGGTGTGAGAATCCAGAGGGTGGGCCCTGTTTGGACTTGGTATGAGGCAGACGAAGGAGGAAACAACGATCGCGTACACGATTGGGCAAGTGGGAGATGGTGGAGACTTATCGTATAGGTCGATGCCCAATCATTTAGATAAAGCTAAGCGATCGTCCAATAAAAGCTATGCGATCGTTTAGCTCATCGTCTAGCTCGGTCTGTCGCCTACAGAATTTACACGATCGTTTACCTTAGGCCAGTGATAATGGACAGAAATGCACGTTATTACAATGCTAAGTTATTAAACAATGCAGGTTTGCGTTGATAAAATATGTTAGATTACATCCAAAAAGCATTAAGTTCATAACATTGCGATCGCATGCGTTCATCGCATAAGAACAACTAACTTTTGTATTTTTATGCAAAATATGTGTTGACGCAAGGCAAAAAGTGCGATCATAAGAGATCAACGATCGAGCGCAGCGTTATCGCAAGGCTTTGTGGTGATTTGTTCTTGCAAACATCTACTCAAGAAGGATTGTCGCATAGAGGCGGCGCAACTTAGTGGCTGTATCTGGGTGAAAAGCATAATTAATCACGATGGGACAGAAAGCTGATGATGGTCGAATCCGAATTAAGTTGACAAGCCCTAACGATAACAAGTACACTCAGCTTTTCAGTGACAAATATTCAGCGCATCAGTCAGAGAATTAAAGCCATCCCATCTGTGCAATCATAAGAGAGAATCCGTCGTTCACCCCAAAGCTCTATAAATACCGAAGGCAACCTTCAGAAAAGGGGTTCAATGAGTTCAGATAGTTAGATAATTTTCTCCATATTTAGAATAGCCTTGTTCTTAGATTTTCGTTTATTTTAAGGCAGAAGCGAGATTGTGTCGATAGATCATTCCGGTGAACTTGGGAGAGTGCTGGAAGCTTCGAGATCAGAGAAAAGGCCAACTTCTGCGGAAGTAGGAATATCTTTTGAACAGAATAGAGTTGACAGTGTAAAATCCTTGGAAAGCAAGGGATTGCTACCAGGCTCTCTATCCTTGTCTTCCATTGTCATTTTGTACTTAAACTTATTTATAGAAATGGAATTTACTTCTTTATATCTGTTCACTCTCTGTTTATTACGCATGAGTAGCTAAATCTGTCAAATAGGTTGAGAAGTACTTAGCTAGCTTAACTGGGGATATTCACTCTATGCGATTATCTTGTATTATGTATGCTTCATTCGTCCATTAGAGATACTCGAGAGGGTAGTCTAAGGACAGGATCTAGGCTTGGAAAATTCAGGTTAGAATCTAGGTTCGGGAGAGTCCGATTAGAATGCATAATCAAGAGATAAGAGCTTAGGAATAAGCATTGTTTGCTGTTAATGCATCGCATGCATCCTAGCGATACGATATGATTATGTGCAGTCAGCTTGTCTTTGTGTGCATCTTGCATCATCGCATAGGAAAAGAGTAGAGACTTAGGAATAAGCTCTATGGACATTGTTTCATTCAACACATGTGCCCTAAAACTAGGAATACTGCATTTGCATTGGAAAATGATTTGTTGTCGCATGGGTGTAGCATGATTGGATAGTTTGACGCATTCCCAGGAAATGCTAGCTAAAGACCTTCTTAACTCGTTCCTCCTCATACTCAGTGTATCTACCACATAATTAAACTTTTCTCAAATCCACCGCATACATTTATTTTATACCGCAAACAACAACACCAAACAACTATTTGATTTACCGGTTAACGCAAAGTCTTCTTAAACATTATCACCGCATACTGTTTTCCCTAGTCCCCGAGTTCGACCCTGAACTTACCAAGAAACTCAATGGGGTTTATACTTAGATTCCGTTGAGAAAACTTGTTGCTCAACGCATTTCTATCACTGCATCTCATTTCGTAATTTCATCACATAAAATAATGCATAAAGTTTCTGGCGCCATTGGCAGGTACTTCGACAAATCATTTTGCTAACAGTAATTTTTTTTTTTTATTTCTTTGCAGCTCTCAATCTCTGGCGAATTACGACCCGGAGATTGAGAGGACGTTCAGATAGAGATTAAGAGATAGCCGCCAACAAAAGCATCCAGATAAAGACGATATGGCGGAGCAGCCTGGAAACAGAGCACCAAACGAAAACAATGTCATGGTGAATCCAATCCTACTGGCAAACGATCGCAATAGGCCCATTTGGGACTATGCATCACCAAACCTCTACGATTTCTCTCCAGGAATCACGAGGCCTTCCTTTGATGGATCTCGATTCGAAATGAAACCGGTGATGCTGCAGATGATCCAGACTGCATACCAATTCAAAGGACGGCGTGGTGAGGACTCGCACGCCTACCTTCAGAGCTTTATAGAAATCTGCAACACTTTTGTGTTCCCGAATATCTCCGCTGAAAAAGTTTGACTAACTCTGTTTCCATTTTCTCTGTGTGATCAAGCAAGAAAATGGACGTGTTCCCTCGAGTCGGGAGAGATTACTTCATGGGAACAAGTCATAGAGAAGTTTATGAATAAATATTTCCCACCTATTGAGATTGCTAGAAGAAGGAAACTAATAACCAATTTTGAATAAGACATGGACGAATCGCTCAGCGATATCTGGACGAGGTTTAAGAGGCTGGTCAGGGACTATCCATACAACGGATTGCGAGACTGCCTGCAAATGGGAATCTTTTATCACATTTTAAATTCCGCTTCGTAGACCGCTGCCAATGCGACAGTTGCTGGTGGTCTGCTAGACAAAATGTATGATGAGGCTAAGAACATCCTGGATCGCATCTCTAAAAATCACGAGCATTGGAGAGAGAGCGATCAGAGACTGAGAATAAAGGATAACGACGCAAACAATGGTGCTATCACTTAACTTCAGAGTCAGATGACCGTAATGATGAGCCTAATTCAGAGAATTGCGATCAACAGCCCAACATCGCATAATGGGCAAGTAAACGCAATTAATCTGAATGTCGCAAGGTGTGTGACTTACGGTAAAGGACGCGCAATGGAAGAATGTCCACAGAATCCACAGTCTATTTATTTTTTGAAAAATAATCCATTCTCTAACACCTACAACCCCAGATGGAGAAACCACCCCAACTTTTTGTAGAAGAATCAGCAGTAAAATTTCCAATCTGTGGCGCAAAAAGAAGGGCCACCTAGATTCTTCCTACGAAATCACGGTCAAACGAGTAGTCAAGCCAGTAGTTCGCAACCACCGCAATCTTCCTCCTTGGAAAATTTATTGAAGTAGTATATCGAGAAGAATAAAACTGTGCTTCAAAACCAGGCGACGTCCATCTGCAACTTGGAATTACATATGGCCAGATTGCGAGCGAGCTAAAGAACAGACAGCAAGGGGCCCTGTCAGTTCAACAGAACTCTCACGCAACCCAGGGGGATCAGGTAAAGAGCAATGTCAAGTCGTGACATTGCAGAGTGAAAAAACTGTGGAGGGAAAGAGGAAGAAGAAAAAGAAGTGATAGAGCCAGAAATTGCGATGACTCCAATTGCGGTGACTCAAGAAGAAGAAAGAGAAAAAGAAGTGATAGAGCCAGAAATTGCGTCCACCTCAAAGCCGACAGAAAAGAGGACCGTGAGAGTACAGTTGCCACCTTTCCCACAGAGACTCAGAAAGAAGAAGAATGACGAGGTACAGTACCAAAGTTTCATGACTATGTTAAATTAATTGCATATTAATATTCCATTCAGTGAAGCGATTGAGGAAATGCCTGCATATGCGAAGTTTGTGAAGGATATGCTAACCAAGAAAAAAGGCACTGGTAAGTTTGCCATGGTGGCTTTGACGCAGAGCTCGAAATCCATAATTCCACCGAAGATGAGCGATCCTAGGAGCTTTACTATACCTTGCTCCATTTGAGGACTGTACATCGGGCAAGCATTGTGTGACCTTGGAGCCAGCATCAACTTGATGCCTCTGACGATCTTTAAGCAGCTGAATATGGGGCAACTTGCGCCCACGATCGTGACTCTCTAACTAGCAGATAGATCTCTGGTGTATCCAGAAGGGAAGGTGAAGGACGTGTTGGTTACCATCGACAAATTCATATTACCAGCCAACTTCATCATCTTAGATTACGAAGCCGACAAAGATTTGCCCATCATCCTGGGACGACCCTTTTTATCAACAGGTTGTGCCCAGAATGATATGCACAAAGGAGAGATCACCTTGAGCCTGAATGGACAGAAGCTCAAGTTCAACATTATTCGTGCCATGAGATTTTATGATGACGAAGACCTGAATGAATCTGACGATGCCAGAAGAAGAAGAGCCTGATGATGAAAATGAAGATGAGGATGCAAGCGCATCCATTGTGACATGTAATGCGATCATTGAAAAAACAAACAAGGAAGATGAGATGATCGCAACCCAAGAAGAAGAGCCAAAAGAAAATGAAGAAAGAAAAATAACGCAACCGTCCTTGAAAGAACCACCAATAATAGAGTTGAAGACCCTGCCGAATCACCTAAAGTATGCATTTTTGGGGCAGAATGAAAAGCTTCCAGTCATTATTTCCTCGGAACTTAATGAAGACCAGGAGAATGCATTGATAAGCATTCTAAGAAAATATGTGCGAGCGATTGGCTGGACGCTTGCAGACATCCGAGGAATTAGCCCTGCATACTAAATGCACCGAATTCGTCTCGAAGAAAACCATAAGGGATCGATCGATCATCAGCGTAGACTCAACCCTGCGATGAAAGAGGTTGTTAAGAAGAAGATCATCAAGTGGTTAGATGCGGGCATTATTTATCCGATAGCAGACAGCACGTGGGTTAGCCCCCGTGTAGTGCGTGCAAAAAAAAAAAGGTGGGATGATGGTAGTCCCCAACGCAAATAATGAGCTGATACCGCAAAGAACCGTCACCGGGTGGCGTATTTGCATGACTACCGTNGGGATGATGGTAGTCCCCAACGCAAATAATGAGCTGATACCGCAAAGAACCGTCACCGGGTGGCGTATTTGCATGACTACCGTAAGCGGAATGCGGCAACGAAGAAAGATCATTTCCCTTTACCGTTCATTAACTAAATGCTAGATCGTCTAACCGGAAATAACTTTTACTGCTTTCTGGATGGGTATGCAGGTTATAATCAGATTATGATTGCTCCCGAGGATCAGGAAAAGACCACATTCACCTGCCCATACGGAACTTTTTTTTTTCGTCGCATGTTGTTTGGCCTCTGCAATGTGCTGAGCACGTTCCAAAGGTGCATGATGGCCATCTTTTCAGAATATGTTAAGGACTCCGTTGAAATATTCATGGACAACTTCTTTGTCTATGGGAACACATATGAAGTCTATCTTGCCAACCTGGAGAGGATATTGAAAAGATGCAAGGAGACGAATCTCGTACTTAACTAGGAAAAATGCCATTTTATGGTGAAGGAGGGCATTGTGTTGGGGCACAAGGTATCTCGGGATGGGTTGAAGGTGAACAAAGCAAAAATAGAAGCAATTGAAAAGCTCCCACCTCCCACAAGTGTAAAGGCTGTAAGGAGTTTCTTGGGGCATGTCGGATTCTACAGATGTTTTGTCAAGGATTTCTTAAAAATAGCACGACCGCTGAGTGCGTTGTTGAAAGCTGATAGGAAATTTGACTTTGATGATAATTGCCACAACGCATTCATGATTTTAAAGAACGCACTGACGACTGCGCCTGTTTTGATCGCATCATATTGGATACTTCCTTTTGAAATAATGTGCGATGGGAGCAGTACTAGCACAGAAGAGAAAAACAATATTGCATCCCATCGCTATGCAAGTAAGACGTTAAACCCTACTCAGACTAACTACACCACCACAGAAAATGAGCTGCTTGTAGTAATATTTGCATTAGAAAAATTCAGAGCATATCTGCTGGGAGCAAAATTACTCATTCATACTGACCACTCGACGATAAAATATCTAATGCCAAAAAAGGACGTGAAGCCAAGGCTGATTAGATGGGTTCTCCTCCTCCAAGAATTCGATATGGAAATAATTGACCACAAGGGGATGGAGAACCAAGTTGCGGATCATTTATCCAGATTGGAAAATCCTAAGGTTGACTGCAAGAAGTCAGAGGTGAGCGTAGTGTTTTCAGATGAGCAGCTGTTTCAGATTGAAGAAGTGCCATGGTATGCTGACATAGTCAATTATCTGGTTTGTGAGTAATTTCCTGAAGAATATACCTACCATCAACAGAAGAAGCTCAAACATGAATGCAAATATTATTATTGGGATGAGCCGAATCTGTATAAGAAGGAGTTAGACTAGGTTATGCGACTATGTGTACCGGAGGCTGCTCATCAATGCATATTATCGCAAAGTCATGATTCACCATATGGTGGACACTTTGAAGGGCAGTGCACCGCAGCAAAAGTCTTACAAAGTGGGTTCTATTGGCCAACATTATTTAAGGATGCCAGAGACTATGCAATGAAGTGTGACCGGTGCCAACGCATGGGTGACCTTTCATGTAAACATGCGATGCCCATGAACATCATTCTAGAACTGGAGTTGTTCGACGTCTGGGGCATTGATTTCATGGGACCATTCCCAGCTTCGAATGGTCACAAGTATATTTTGCTAGCCGTCGACTATGTGTCCAAGTGGATAGAAGCTCTAATACTGTCTCTTATACACATCTAGATGTGTATAAGAGACACTTCGAATGGTCACAAGTATATTTTGCTAGCCGTCGACTATGTGTCCAAGTGGGTAGAAGCAATAGCATGCACCGCAAGTGATACGGCAGTAGTCTCAAAATTCTTGAAGAAAAATATTTTCACGCGTTTTGGCACTTCACGTGCCATAATAAGTGACGAAGGCTCCAACTTTGTCAGTTACTCTGTCAAAAATCTGTTGCTGATCCTCCACAAAGTGGCCACCGCATACCATCCGCAGACGAATGGTCAGGCTAAAGTGTCAAACCGAGAAATCAAGTTGATATTGGAGAAGGTGGTAAAGCCTTCACGAAAGGATTGGACAACAAAGCTAGACGATGCGTTGTGGGCATACCGAACTGCCTATAAGACACCCATAGGCATGTCTCCGTATGCGTTGGTATTTGGTAAAGCAAGTTATTTGTCATTAGAGCTGGAGCATAGAGCGTTGTGGGCGGTGAAGAAGCTTAACTTTGATTAAAAAGTAGCAGGGGAAGTAAGAAAGCTACAACTGGTCGAGCTTGATGAGTGGAGAACGCAAGCTTATGAAAATGCAAAAATATACAAGGAACGAGCAAAACGGTGGCATGACAGCCGGCTATGCAGTAAAAATCTCCATGTTGGACAAAAGGTCTTACTCTTCAATTCACGGCTACGGCTCTTTCCTGGCAAGTTAAAGTCACGTTGGTTCAGACCCGTTATAATTAAAGAAATATTCCAGCATGGTGCGGTGGAGTTGATTATTGAGGACAGGACCCGTACATTTAAGGTTAATAGGCAGCGAGTCAAGGCATATTGTGGGGGTGATTTTCAGCGAGAAAAGACCTCTGTAGACCGGAGAAACCTAGAATAGAGGAAAATGGAGTGGCCCCTACACTGGCATGCAACATCATCTAGGGCCCAAGTCTTCTGGAGTATCCTTTTGTTTACTTAAGATTCATGAACTCTTATTACTACGACGTTTCAATTATTGTTTATCTATCTGAATTTTACTTTTTTTTTAAAAAAAAGCAAGAAAAAATTTGTAACTTTTTTTATCGTTTGACCCTCTCAATGTTTTCTTTGCAAAAGATCAAGGTACACGATTGTGGAGGTGATGCACGAAGATGCAACTACTTTATTCCGTCACCGCAATCCAAAGGAAGTAGATCACCGCAAAGAAGGATGCGTCAACAAACAATGCGGGCGACAGCACAAATTTAGGGGGTTGTATTTTTCCTTCACTTTATTCCAAATTCTGCACTATCGCATCACATTTTAATTTTGAAAGTTTTATCACCGCATTCTCTTTGATTACCGCAATCATTTAACATTGATAAATTTAGTAAGTTACCGCATGCTATCTCTTTGCCAATTATGATTTCAATGATGAAACACATGCTTCTATTTTTTTCGTATATACTAGAGTCAACTTAATTTTAGGACAATCACCTCATGAAATATTTCTAGAAGTTAGTGGTCTGCTGGCTTTCTTTCAAACTGACTCTTTACCAAACTTCCTAAGAACATCGCCTGACTTCTTTCAATCTTTTGGCAATGAGAACATTGTCGTATTTTAAATTTAGGGGGGAAGTATTTATTTTCAACCTTGTTATTTTTAGCTCTATAAAAAAATAATTAATTAATTAAAAAAATAAAAAGAGGAAAATTTTGAGAATAACAACTCTACTGTCAACACAATGGGGAAACCCATGTTGATAAGACTTAAGTTGTGAAGGGCACTTACCCGTAGTTGGATGTCCGCATGACACACATGGAGACAAGCCAAAACGAAAGTAAGTCGCCAGGATCAATGCATAAATAAATGACTGCAACTCTGCTGCCAAGTAGGTATGAGTTTAGTCTGAGAAAGTGTGCCTTGCTTGTAGTTGGATGTCTGCATGACACACGTGGGGGCAAGCCAAAATGAAGTTGAGGCTCTTGGATCAGCGCAATGTTAGAGATAAATAACAATGTAAAAAATATGCAAGGATAAAAATCATTTAACACCATACTGAAAAAGTTCTTTTTGAAATAAATCATGCGATGTCCTGGAATCTAGTAAAGTCCTTTTGAAGGTTAAACTTGCAGTCCCTAGGTCTTAGAAATATTTTAAGAAGAGACTTGAATAAGACTTAAGGAAATTTTGGTGTATAGGATTTGAATGAAGTATCCTTGAGAAATCTAGGAAAAGAGATTGCGGCTGACTTTCTAAAGGAAATCTTTAGCTTGTGCTTGAGGACAAGCATTGTTTAAATTTAGGGGTGTGATAACAGGCAGAAATGTACGTTATTACAATGTTAAGTTATTAAATAATGCAGGTTTACGTTGATAAAATATGTTAGATTGTGTCCAAAAAGCATTAAGTTCATAACATTGCGGTCGCATGCGTTAATCGCATAAGAAAAATTAACTTTTGTATTTTTATGCAGAATATGCGTTGACGCAAAGCGGAAAGTGCGATCACAAGAAATCAATGGTCGAGCGCAGCGTTACCGCAAGGCTTTGCGGTGATTTGTGCTCGCAAAAATTTGCTCAAGAAGGATTGCCGCATAGAGCCGGCGCAACTTGGTAGGCGCATCTGGTGAAAAGCATAATTAATCACGATGGGACAGAAAGCTGATGACGGTCGAATCCAAATTAAGTTGACAAGCCGCTAATGATAACAAGTACAGTCAGCTTTTCGGTGACAAATATTCGACGCATCAGTCAGAGAATTAAAGCCATCCCATCTGTGCAACCATAAGAGAGAAGTCGCCTTTCACCCCAAAGCTTTATAAATACCGAAGGCAACCTTCAGAAAAGGGGTTCAGCAAGTTCGGATAGTTGGATAATTTTCTCTATAGTTAAAATAGCCCCGTTCTTAGATTTTCATTTATTTTAAGACGGAAATGAAAGAAGTGAGATTGTGTTGATAGATCGTTCCGGTGAACTTGGGAGAGTGTCGGAAGCTTCAAGATCAGAGAGAGGGCCAGCTTCTACGAAAGCAAGAATATCTTTTGAACAGAATAGAGTTGACAGTGTAAAAGCCTTGGGAAGTAAAGGATTGCTACCAGGCTCTCTATTCTTATCTTCCATTTTCATTTTGTACTTAAAATTATTTATAGAAATGGAATTTACTTCTTTATATCTGTTCACTCTCTATTTATTACGCATGAGTAGCTAAATCTGTCGAATGGGTTGAGAAGTACTTAGCTAGCTTAACTGGGGATATTCACTCTATGAGATCTTGTATTATGTATGCTTCATTCGTCCATTAGAGATACTCAGGAGGGTAGTCTAAGGACAGGATCTAGGCTTGAAAAAGTCAGATTAGAATCTAGGCTCGGGAGAGTCAGATTAGAATACATAATCAAGAGATAGGAGCTTAGAAATAAGCATTGTTTGCTGTTAATGCATCGCATGCATCCTAGCGATAGGATATGATTGTGTGCAGTCACCTTGTCTTTGTGTGCATCTTGCATCATCGCATAGGAAAAGAGTAAAGACTTAGGAATAAGCTCTATGGACATTGTTGCATTCAACACATGTGTCCTAGAACTAGGAATACTGCATTTTCATTGGAAAATGATTTGTTGTCACATGGGTGTAGCATGATTGGATAGTTTGACGCATTCCCAAGAAACGCTAGCTAAAGACCTTCTCATCCTATTCCTCCTCATACTCAGTGTATCTACCGCATAATCGAACTTTTCTCAAATCCGTCGCATACATTTATTTTATACCCCGCATACAGAGTCTAGTCATCTCGTGGTCCAGGTCTTATACAAACTCTTTGTATAGGACACCCTCGCTCCACGTCTCCACAGGAATGGTTAGGATCTACCATTTGTAGTAGTTTACAACACTTGCAAACCTCTGCAAAGTGGACCATATCCGTAGTGTCACCAGGATCAAGTATCCCACCTTAATCCTTATACTACAGACCGATTTAGGTTATCACTTAAGGCATGATCCACTTGTATATCACATATACATGCTTAAGTTCACATAAGATAACCAAGAAGCTTTGTTTATTGGATATGAGTAAATGTCAAGATTAAATAAAACTTATATTATTCATTGAACAATGTGTATCTTTACAAAACAATGAGACTCGGGGAGAATTAGGACACCAATCCCAACAATTGCAATATGTGTGAGTTAGTTCAAAGTTGGATAATGGAACAACTTCTTTTTCCATTTTGTGTGTTTTGTTTACCAACTTTCCAATTTTATCTAAAAATCAAAATTTGATTTTATAAAATCTATTTTGATTTTAAAAAAGAAAATTTAATTAATTATTAAATAAAATTTAATTAATTTAATATCAAATATTAAATTAATTTTAACACATATCCATCTTTATATATTTAAATATATAAATTCTCCTATACCATTTAATTCTAAAATTAAACATATGATTATATCTCATATAATTACTAATTTTCTTAATTCTAATTTGAACGTTTCAAATTAACTTATCATGTTATTCTAGAGTTAGTCCGTTACGAGCTAGTAGGAGACCTCGCGGACCTACAAATCATGGGCTCCAACGATTCGAGATTAATTGGCTAAACTCATTAGACCAAATTAATCCTCATTCATTAAACAATGGGTCATTCCACTAAAACCCATAATTGCACTCCCCTCACTGTAGATATATTATGTCCACATGATTTAACCATAATCAGCAAGTCGACCCTTCACAGATTGTTCGTAATAACGGTTGGGTCAAATATCTATTTTACCCCCGAGATTACGTCTTATTCCTCAAGTCCCTACTGATCCTCTAATGAATAACTGGTTTGTGATCCGATCACCAAACCAAATTCTCTCACCTCAGTGAGAGGGTGGGGCCCCTTGTTCAAGACTTGGATTCAGTATTTGAGAGAACAACCTTTCTCCTATCCCTAAATCGGGGAGGTGTGAACTTCTTCTTGCAACCTATGTCCCTAGCTATCTATCTGGTCTTACCCCTAAAATGGGAGTCTTATTGAGCCGGCGTTGTTGAGCCAACCTTTAACTATGAAAATCTAAGGGCAATTCCGAATAAACAAGAGTTCATAGTTAGCTCAGGATTAAGATCGAGTTACCTAGGTCATCTAGGTGAAATAGTCAGTCTTAAACAGTAACCAGCATTATAAAGTAAGAGTGACTTATTTCTTGGTCCTGATCTTATGCAAACTCATTGCATAAGGCGCCCCCACTCCTCATGTCATAACATGTACGAATTAGGATCACATCGTATGTAGCACTTTACAACTCTTTGTAACAACTCCAGAGTAGGCCGCATCCAATGGCGTTACCAGAATAAGGTACCCAACCTCATTCATGTACCATAGATCATTTTGACTATTTACTCGAACCTAATCCACTCTTATGTCTCCACATAAAGTTCAAGTACTCATACAATAGTCATAGGTCTTAGTTTTTTAGATTTAGAATTTCATACAATTGATGAGATCAATAAACAAGTATATTGATAATAGAAAATGTTTATCATTTTACAAACTGTGAGTTTTTAGGACATAAAACCCAACATAAATTTCGTCATCATAGTTCTATAACATACATATACATCTCATCATCTTCAGATTCAACAGAATCTCCAAGAATAATAATATACTCAAATCATGCTAGCATTCAAATATCTCTATGCACATCTAGTCTTTTAAATCCTCATGTCAACCAGGCATACATAAACATCAAACCATCAACAAATCCTCAGTAAATCATAACTACATTAGCCTGGCACGAGGGCAGTTTCAGTAGTAGAATACTTACCTCAAGTTTGGTAAAAAAATATTATTCCACGAAATTATTCTCCTTTAAAATCTTTGAAAAACTTGAATCAATCATAAAACAAAAATTGCCAAATTTAATTTAGGAACCATGGCCTAAAATCATGCATCCCAAACTTTTAAACTTGTTTGTTGTGGTCTAAATCTAATTAACCAAGTAAATCAAAAAGTCCCTAATTTAACTTACCAAATCATGGTTTGGTTTGAAGTCAGTCCCAAAGTCCAGTTTATTTGTCTAATCAAATCATAAATCAAAACTAAAGTTTAATAACTAAATTTTCAACAATCTCCCTTAATCCAAAAGAGCCCAAAGGGTAATCACCAAAACTTACTAATAAATTGCCATTTGACCACAATACTTACTGGACAGCACCTCGCACCTTCCAAAGCTCCAAAATTCCTTCAATATAACATCCCAAAAAAACAAGATTACAACCCTCACTAGATAGAATATGAATTTGACAACCCCAAATCTTGAAATACTCAAGAAAACTCAACAAAATCACAGTGATTTTGACAAACCTCTATGTTGGCGACGGTGAACGACGGCGGGCTTCGAACTGACGTCAAGGCTCGGTCTAACCCGAAGGCTACAATGAACAAACACTGAAGGAAGCGACGCAAGCGGCTTGGGTGGTAGCATCCGGTGGCTGACGAGCGGGATGATGGAATTGGTATCCTAATTCTCCCGGAGTCTCGTATTTTGTAAATTTTTGTACACACATTGTTATTAATAAACTAAGAGTTATTTTATTTGCATTTACTCATATCCAATAAACTAAGATCCGTGGTTATTTCATGTAAACTTAAGCATGTATGTGAGACATACAAGTGGATCATGCCTTAAGTAATAACCTAAATGGTCTGTAGTATAAGGATAAAAGAGGGATACCTTATCCTGGTGACACTACGGATACGACCCCCTTTATAGATGTTTACAAGTGTTGTAAACTACTACATATGGTATGATCCTGACCATTCATGTGGAGACATGTGAGTGGGGGTGTCCTATACAAAGAGTTTGTAAAAGATCGGGCCACGAGATGATTAGTCTCTTTATATAACGTCATTGATAATTGAGACTTACATTTCACTAAAACGACCATAGGGAACATGACTTTAATCCTGAGTGTTTTGGGAACTTCTGCCTTTGAAGGCGGTCCTTTAATTAGTATGAGTGAGAGTGGGCAGATTGCCAGCTCAATAAGCCTACCTTTTTGGAGATTTTTCTGATTGGAGAGCTGAGAACTCAGTTACACCAGACGGAATTCACTCCTTCCCCGAAGCAAGGGTAAGTAGATCGATTGTTCCCTTAAAGTTTGGTTCTGGGTCTTGAACATAGTGGCCACACCCTCTCTTTGGAAGAGATGACTCATTCATAGTAGAACTATGACTTATTGTACATTAGAGGAATCAGTGATACTTAAGGAGTTAGATGTAACTACAGGGGCAAAACGGTAAATTGGCCCAACTGTACTTACGCAATTTGTGAAGGGTTATCAAACTGTTGATTGGTTAATATGGACACATAAATATATCTGTAGTGAGAAGAGTGCAGCCGTCGGTCTTCAGTGGAGTACCCGACAATTAACGGATGGTAGATCAATGGGTTCGAGTTGAGAATCAGATTTTGGGGCTAGTTTAAAGTGTTCAAATTAACAAGAGGAAATTCAATTATATGTGATATAATTGGTGTGATGTATTAGATACATTATTTGGCGAAATTAATGTAAATATGATTTACATTAAGTACCATAAAATAGAAAAAGAACTATAGTTTATATGTTTCATGAGATGAAATATTAAAACTATAGGTTATAAATATAATATGATAAGTTGGTTATCATATTTATTTATAATATATTAATTATATGATAATTAATTCTTTTTCTCTAATAACCAATTGAGTGGGAGGTTATTAGAAGTTTTATGGTAACCGTGAGATAAAAGAAAAATTATTTTTCATTTTTAGTAATTGCTTCATTCGGAAAGTACTCACGGAAAAAAGCTATCAAGTAACATTGTTTTACTAAGCGATAGCGTTGATAGAGACTAAACGATAGCTTAGAGTTGACTATACGATAGTTACTCAGCTGATCATTGCTACACTATCGAGTAGCAAAGACTATGCGATAGGCTTCATTTTACTAAACGATTGAGTACATCGTATATGCAATAGACAGTTTCATAATTCCCACTTACTCGATCGCATACCTCCTCTTTTCCTCAAGCCAACATCATACAGAGCCTATAACTCCTGGATTCTCACACCGAGAATACCAAGGTAACCATTGTGGTAGTGTCTTTATTCTGTTCGTGAATCGAGATGGACTCGATTAGGTTTGAGGAGCATTCAGACGTTCGTGGAGGCTGTATTCATTGTTCGTGTTATTGATGTTTATGTTCGTTGCATTCGAGTGTTGTTGTGGACGCATTGAAGACTGATCAAGGTATACTTGAAGAATGTTTCTTCAAAGGTACGCATACTCTATCCCTTGAATCACTAGTAGCATGTTGTAATTTCTGATTATGCATGACCTGTTAGCTTCCGTTTAAAGCTGTAATTATTTGTATTCATTCGAATGGAATTTGGAAAGATTCCTTCCACTGCTTATGGAAATCCTCTGATTTGATTTCCTTCACAGAAGGGCCTGCACGGCGTGGTCTTCGTTCAACAGGCAGCGAGCGGAGTGAAGGAGGCTGGGCGGCGAATGTGGCATGCAGTGACTGGATTAGGACGAAGAAGATGAAGATTTTGGGGAGGGGGGAGGGGGATCTCAGACGGCGCGAGGGTGAAAGGAAGAGGAAGAGAAAGAAAGAGAGAAGGAAAAAGAAAGAAAAAAATATAAAAGGAAAGGAAAATATTAAAATATATATATATATATATATAATATTTATTTATTTTATTTTATTCTTTTCCTATTCTAGTTTATTCTATTAAATACCTTTCTATCCCAAATTGAAATTAATTCCTACCATTAATTTCCAAATTGAATTATGCGACATGAAAAGTCCAATTTCACAATAGGTCTCCGATAAACAATTAAATTGAAACATTCTCTTCGCAACAATTAAATTTCAGCAACTACATTTTAAATTTTCAAAATTTCAAAAACGCCCTCAATTAATATAAATTATTGAAATTACATCACAACAAAATTTTGGGGTGTTACACTTATCATGTGCTCTCTCGTATAGCACGAGATATACTAATCATCTCTATTTTAACTGTAGCATCAGAATCAGCTTTTAGTGCAGATGAATATAATCATTGTATATAAGTCGATCCTTCATGAGTTATTCGTAATCACAACTGAGTCAAATATCTGTTTTACCCATGTAATTATCTTTGTATTCTTAAGTACCCTTGATTCTCTAACAAACAATTTATTTATGGTCAAACCATAAACCAAGTCTCTCTCGAGCCAATGAGATGCAGGGCCCCATTGTTCAAGTCTCAAGGTCAACACTACTCATCTACTTACCCTATATGGAAAAGAAGCAAATTCCATCTTGTGAAATTACGTCCACAGCTCCGTATTTAGTCAAGTCCCCAAAATGGTAGGCTTGTTAAGTTGGCAACCCGGGCCAGTCTCACCCAAACAAATCAAAGGATGAGCCCTCACATGCAGGAGTCCATAACTCACTCAGGATTAAGATCAAGTTACTTATGATCATCATGTTAAATATTAATCTCTTCAATTAACGAAATCACAAAGAGAGATTAATTATTTCGTGGTCCATTCTTATACAAACTCTTTATGTAGAATACTCCTACTCACATGTCTCCACATGAACAATTGGATCAAATCGTTTGTAACATTTACAAACTACATCGTATCCATAGTGTCATAAGGATAAGGCACATACCTTATCGATATACTATAGACCCTTTAAATTATTACTTGAACATGATACACTTATATGCTAAGTACATACTATTCAAATTTTCATAAAACTAGTCAGAACTACGTACATTGCACATATTTCATAAAGTAGAAAATGAAATATATCTATATAAGTTGACAAGATTATTCAATCTAAGTTAAATTATAAGAAAAAAAAATTTAAAAAAAATAACATACTTAAGCAAAAAAAAAAAAGTGATTTTAAAATAAAATCATTTATTTAACGTGAAATATGTATTAGTTAGAGATAAAATGTGAAGTAGAGTTAGAAATAAATTGTGATTTTTAAATTTTTTTTTTAAAAGTAGATATTAGTTAGAGATAAAATGTAATTTTATTTTTTTTAAAAAAAAAATCCTTTATTTAATGTGAAGTTGTAACCCCTCTCTTCTTGGAATATTAGGAAGCATATAGTTGAGATTGAACTCGAGGACTCGAGATAAAGTTTGATGTGGATCTCTTGTTAAGATTTATAATTAAAAATAAAAAGATTTGGACTGACGTTTGTTTCATTTAGAAAGAGAAAGTAAGAACTCAGGGAATAATTTGAGGGTAATGAACTAGTTGAGTATGTAAAGGACATTCAAGGGTGAGTTTGACATGCTCGGGATAGGTCAAAGTCAACGGTCAAATGGTCAAAGTCAAAGTAAAAAAAGTCATCATTTTGAAAAGAGATGAAATTTTGGTAATTTCTGAATTTTAAAGGTAAATTTGGCTTGTTTAAGATTTATTGGACATAACTGAGCTGGAAATTAAACGAAATTAAGGGGAAAAATGATGAGAGCCGAGAGAAAGAGGAAAAAAAGATAGTTTGATAGATTTTGGAAAAATTGAGGTGTTTTCTATTGAAACTTCTTATTGGATGGCTTTAAGGTTAAGGGCACGTGTTAAACATGAAATTGAAGCTGGAAAACGAAGAGAGAGGGAATTTCAAATTTTCTGAGTTTGGCCGATCAAAGAACAGGAAAAATTTGTTTTCCAATTAGGGTCGTTCCTATGAAGGAAAATTGGGCAAAATGCAACCAAATTAAATAGGGAGCAAAGGAAAGCTCGTGGTAGGCTTTATTTGAAGACATTTTGAAGGAGAAGTAAGGAAAATGAAGAAAAACGGTGGCGCTAGAGTTATCGAAAAACAGAGGATGCTTGGATTTTTAGCAAATTCGTGGAGTTAGAGGCTAATTCGAAGCTCCAAATTTAAAGTTAAGTCACTTATAAGGTCCTTCTAGAGTTATATGGTCTTTTATTTTATCTTTATTGCCTGAAATTTCTGATTTTAAGTTCTGAAAATTCTGCATTTTCTCGCCAGAAAAACAGGGCTACCATGGAGAGATTGGTCGATTCCGGGAGTTCTAGGACAATTCGGACATCCAAATTTTGAGGTAAGTTAGTTAAGAGGTTGGGTAAAAGTTTTGTATAGTCTAATTAAGCATTAAATGGCCAGAAAATGATAAATTTGAGTCTGAAACGCTCACAGGGAAAACAGAGGTCAAATCTGGAAATTTTTTGGCTGGAGGTTGAAGAAAGAGTGACTTTCCTATTTGACTTCTGTCTGTCATCTATTGTCCGTCATTAAAAGCTGAAAAATCAATTTTAGGTTAATTGAAGTATTCTCAAGCATAATTAGGGATCCAATTGGTATTGTTATGATACCTTAAACCTAAGATTAGATGAAATTGGGATCCTAAGTCAATTTTAAAGTTAATTAAGGGATTAATTTAAAGTAAACCCTAAGTAGGGTTAATGAGAAAAATTAAGAAAAATCGGAATAGAATTAGTTCCTATTGAAGATTAATTTTAAAGTCTTGAGTTAATTTTAGAGCAATTGAAGGACTAAATTACAAACCCAACTCTACCTTTGATCAAATTAGGGATTTGGGAAAAGTTTAAGTGAAATTGGTTATACTTGAAGATTAATATTCAAATAATTGAATTATGGTCATATGAAGGATAATTAGAGGATTATCAATATAATTTTAGGATAAATAGGAGATGGAGAAACCGAAATTATGAGGAGGAGCCGATTAATACTGAGTGGTTTGCTTTCGAATGTTTTTGATATAGAAACTAATTATATATTAGAGTATGCTATGATTTATGAAATGTGCTGGCATGATCTGTTTTACTTATCCGATATTTCAAAAATGTTTAGATCATGATTTCTAAACTCTCGATGATTTTATATGATTCTGATTTATCAAAATGTAGTTTGAAATCAGAGTTTACATACTTGTAATTTGTATGATTTTTATGAAAACCTCTAAATGGTGGAATCAAGGTTGTTGAATGATTGTACAAATGGTTTCAAACTACTGATTCTTGTACCCAAAAGATGGTTATTTTTCTGTGTTATTTGAAAGTGCTTCAGTAACACTGCTCAGGTGATCATGGGCTACTGGGGTCAGATGTGGCCAGAGTATATCGGGAAATCCAGAGGAACCTGTGCCTGTAGCACCACCCAGGCTATCAGGGGACTACCATCGGGGTCAGATGTGACTAGAGTATACCGGCGAGTCCAGAGTAACCTGGGCCTGTGGTGTGCATCCTTGCTTAACCTTGAGGCAGCTCTACGTGCATGTATGACCTTGTGATTTGGTTTACACCACGAAGGGCATTCTTATTCCAGAGTCACCTGCCATTGTAAACGAGTATTTGGGTACAGAGTTGGTATGGTTTTCTAATAACGCCTGAATGTTTTATAATATGCTTATGAGAGTTGATCATGCCACTGTTTTACCAGCACGTGTTTGAGATGTTGTTGAATCTTTTATACTTTGCCAATGTTTTGCTGAATGATTTGATAAATTTTATTGATGATTTAGAAAGCGATAGCTTATGTTTATGTTAAACTACCACTCACTGGGTTTTAGCTCATGCTTTCATGTTTTATGTTTTTCCCCACCCCCAAGTAGCGACAAAGTCCCTAGTGCTTGTTGAGCCGTCAAACGCCATTAGTGTTGTTAAACATCTGTTGTATTGTTTGCGCATGTATTTGAGAGTATTCCAGAACAATTAAAACTTGTGAGTTTCATATCATGGGAGGTTTTGTTCAAAATAATCCTTACTGTTGGTTTGTAAATCTTTTTAAACAGTATTGTGATTTAAACTAAATCAAATTCTAAACTCTGTTAATGAACATAAATTATTTTTGAAAATGGGTTTGGAAGTCCGAGTTTGATCTTGAGTACAGGATATGTAAGAGTTAGGACGTTTGAGTTATAGAGAGAAGTGATGTTTAACATCTCTACGCTTCGTTTTAGGTTAGAAGGAAAATCTGGAACGAGGCGTGACAGAAGTAGATATTAATTAGAGATTAAATGTGATATTTTTAAAATATATATATATATATATTCCTTAATTTAAGATATTAATTATAGATAAAATGTGATTTTTTTTAAATAAAATATTTATTTAATGTGAACTAGATATTAAGTAGAGATCAAATATGATTTTTTTCTATTTTTATTTTGATGATTTGATTATTTTTTTAATGTCAAATTTTGATTTAAATCATGATTTTTTTTTATTTCGACATAATTCTTTCTCATTTTTTTTAGAAAACTTTTTTTATTGGATGATTTGTTTACCCTCCTACTTTTAAACTTCAAATTTAACCAAAATAATTATTTTTTAAAATTTTTATGATAATAATCTCTTAGTTAGTTTTTTTTTTTCTTGTGATGATTTGATTATCTAGCTAATTTCAAGCTTTGAATTAAACCAATATTTTTTTAAACAAAATTATGATATTTTTTTTATTCTCTTAATTTTAAACTTTAATTTAAAGCAAAGTATTATTTTTTCCTTATAGTCTTATCTATATTATTTTTTAATTGATTTAGATGATATGATTATCCTTTTTATTTCAAATTTAAATTAAAATATTATTTTTTTTATATAAAATTTCATAATGATTCTTTCGTAGTTGAAAAAAAATATATTTGATTATCCTCCTAATTTCAATATTTTAATTTTAATTTCAACAAAAATATAATTTTTTCCTATGTAAACATAAACCCTAAAAACTTAATTTGGTTTGATTTACAACGATCTTCTTCTTGATTTTAAACTTTATTTCAAATTTTTATGAATCGGTGTATACTTATAACAAAATTGAACAGGAAAAAAAACATAAACATGTAAAAAATAGTAAAAATTATTATAAACATCTAAACTTCATTAGTATGTATTTACAAAAACTAAAACGTGAAAAAAATACAAAAGCATTAAAATAAGTAATCTCTTATTTGTCACTTTGTCAGCGTCTAAATGGCCTGAATTTTGAGAAATTTCTTGAACCTCAAAAGCAAGGTCTTTTCTCCATCCTCTTTAATATGTGTCATCAGCAGGTGAATCTACTGTGTGAATAAAAAAAGTTATAGGAATAAATAAAAAAAGTTATATTAAATCACTCTGTATGTTTATACAAAATTAAAAAGTGAAAAAAAAATTGAAAAGGGTGACATATGTTAATCAAAAGAGAAAGGTGATATGTTAATAGAGAAATTAAACTTATTAAAGAAAGAAAAGAAATATTGGAAATGATATTGATATTAACAAAATTAAAAAAAAAATACTTACAACAAATTTTCTATAGAAAAAATAAATAAATAAGTGAAAGAAAGCAAAGAAGTTATAGAGAGTCCGACTAACAAAATTAAACTTAAAAAAAAAAAAAAAAGAAGAAGAAGAAGAAGAAGAAGAAAAGAAAAGGGAGATGAGATATCTGATGAAAAATGAGTGATTGAAATTAGCTATTTATAGGGAAAATTTAGACCTCAAATCATAATTTGATGTTTAAAAAAAATTCTTTATTTAATGTGAAGTAGAGATTATTAGTGATAAAATGTGATTTAAAAAAATGTGAATAAGAGATTAAAGGATAAAATATAATTTGTTTATAATTTTTTTAACCTTTATTTAACTTTAGATATTAAAGATAAAATGTGATTTAAAAGAAGATTTTCGTAAATAAAAGATTAGAGGGTAACATATTATTTTTAAAATTTCTTTTATCTTTATTGAATGTGCGGTAGATATTAGTGATAAAATTATATATTTTTTTAATAATTTAAATGTGAAATTATGTAAGATATCTCAATAACCATCAACTAAAATGGGCAAAAGGCGGAAAAAAAACCTTTTATGTAATGTGAAGTAGAGAATGAATGTGAAGTAGATATTAGTAATAAAATGAGATTTTTTTAATAATTTAAATGTGAAATTACGTAAGATATCACAATAACCATCCACTAAAAGAGACAACAAGGGAAAAAAACTTTTATTTAATGTGAGGTAGAGATTAGTAGTGATAAAATGTGATATTTAAAAAAATATTGAATAAGAGATTAGAGAATAAAATGTGATTTGTTATTTTTTTTTTATCTTTATTTAACTTTAGATATTAGAGATAAAATAAGATTTAAAATAAGATTTTCGTGAATAAGATATTAGAGGATAAAATATGATTTTTAAATTTTTTTTCTTTATTTAATGAACCGTAGATATTAGTGATAAAATGAGATTTTTTTAATAATTTACAAGTGAAATTACGTAAAATATATCAATAACCATCATCTAAAAGTGACAAGAGGGGAACTTAAACATTTCTCCTCATAGCCCTTTTAAATAGTATAGATAACTTTGGATTTTTTTTTATTGGATTAAGTTATGCAACAATTAACAATTAAATAACAATATATTTTATTAATAAAAAAAGTAGGTTTATTTACAAACCATGAGTTTAGGGCATAAAACCAAACAAAAATGTATTTATGTTTTGTATAAACCCCTTGAAGCTTTGTTGAATGAGAAGTTTTTGACCAATTGCAAATTTCCACGTCATCCACTAAATTAATGACAAAATTCCAAGACATCAAATTTGGGACCAATTAGGAGTTGACATGTGTTCCAAATTAAAATTGAAGACAAATTCTAATAATGCTACGTGGTTTCATCATGACGGTTGAACCAGATAAATTTAACTCAATTTGTATTAAAGATTGTACATGCTACACTAAAATTGATACAAATACAAAGTTCAACTCAACGAAATAAGTTTCTCTGGAAACTTCAGGCGAACAAATGGGCACGTCTAGTGGGACTTCTCTACCTCTCATCTCTTTGATCATCCAAGTCAATAAATCAACAAATGGCACCAAATAAGGTTGCATCCAAAGCTACTACTGCAAGCAACTCCTACACGGGACCTGTCATCCGCAATCACTCAAAGAAGATTCTGCATGAGCAAGAACAAGGCTCTATTTCCATGGAGAAAATTTGGAAACAGTTGATGAAATTTTATAAAGGTGGGATCGCCATAGAGAAAATCTCTTGTTTGACAACTCTGCTCCTGCTTTTAATCCATCAGAGAAAGAATCATACTTTGTTCAGTTTTTGAGTTGTGATAGTAAATTTTAATTTGTGATTGTTATGCTTATAGTATTGACTAGTATCTTAAATAACATTTTCATTCTTAACTAGTATCAAATTATTACAATAGATATGAGATATGAAATTGAATCTAGACTACTGTTGATGGTTTATTGTTTTTTCTTTTTTTAATTCTTTTGCAGAGTTGTCCAACTCTACTTATGGAATTGCAAGTATGTAAGCCTTCAATATGGGTTTGAAATTGGAACTAGACTACTAGTTATGGAGTTTCTTTGTTTGATTTCAAGCATGATTTATGTGAACAAAGTTTTATTTAAAGCTTATTGTATGATTAGAAGTTTGTTATTCAATCTTTTGAAGTTAAAAAATAGATGTTGATCATATTTTCATAGTTGGAGCTCATTCACATACTTTTTGTTTCTTTTGTTTAGAGACTCTGTTCGTAAGTTGGTTTTCTTCTTGGTTAAGCTCTTTGAAGATATGTACATTTTTGCCGTTGATTTTTTAGCATCCTTGCATTTAACTTTTAGTCGAAACTTTCTTATTGAGCATGTTGATAAAATACTTTGATATTATTATTTGTTTAAATCATGAAAGAAGGTTTAGTCAAATTAGTGAGATTTTAGAAAGATTTATTGTAGCAAGTTCATCTTTTAGTAAGGTAATTTTATAACTTTTAAATTTATGTTTATACATTACAGGTTAGAAGGATAAATTTTGGTGGAAGTCGAATGGCAAGTTTTTGTGATTATTTTTTTCATTGTACCGTCTTTGATTCAATTTAAGAATTGTGACTCTATAAGTAAAATTACAGATTACCAATGGGTTGAGAAGAGTATTTAAATAATTTGTTGTTGTGGGGAGGAGGAGGGGAGTAGAATTGAAATTTATTGATGTCGGTTGTGGGTTTTGAAATTTAGATCCAAGCAAATTTACTTTTGAGTATGTATGGCAGGTTTTTGTAGCTATGAATAAGAGTTGCAAGAAATATTTAAATTTGTTGTGAAGAATGGGATAGAATTAGAATTCTAAATAGCGTTTGAGTATTTACTTTTGATCATATGTGGTCGAATTGATGTTGTAGTGAGCTTTTTTATGATTGGATTTGAGACGTAGGTTGTTGTGACATGTTAGTTTCATCATAAAGTTTGATATCTGGCAAGGTGATTAATATTTGTTGTGTCAATTTTAACTATGTTTAAGTTCAAGTGTAGCTACGTCGTGACAGTATTATGTTACTTATAGTTTGAATATTTACTTCAAATGTTGATGTGTGACAACTATGTTCATATGTGTAGGACTAAATCGATCCTTGTTGGTGGCTACCAAAAACAAATTATCATTGTCCGTAAACACTTTCTGGGGTGGTTAAATATTTTGTGTACACAAACTAGCTAGTACATGTACTTTGGTTTTAGGTTGATAACTTTTAAGATTTTTGTGAACATATTTATATATTCATGTAAACTTTCAAGCTTTATTTGTTTCATGTGCATACAATGTTTACTATGAACATCAAATATTGGCATGTGTATACAATGTTTATTATATAATTTTATTTGTTCCATTCAAGGACAAAATTTGAAAAGGTCGTAAATGAATTAATTTTTTTAAACAAAATTAAAATATTGTTACTAAAAGAAAAATTGTCACATCAACCATGGTAATGAAATAACAAATTGTTGCAAAAGTTGCTACTTGTGTATATGCGATTTTTTCTAAAATTTCGTTGCAATTTGTGACGATTTCGCAAAAGTGCGACAAAAATGTTAACGTCACTACTTTTTTATGACTTACATAGTAATTTCCTTGCAATTTATGACAATTTCGAAAATTCATCCCCAAAATTCTTTACCAACTAGGATTTACTGACATTTCATTTGAAGTGTGTTTTTTCGGTGCTAAAGATGCAATGAAATTAGAACATTAGCGATGTTTTTTTCGTCTTTAAAGACTACGATTTTTTTGTAATGAGTACTATAATAAATTTTATTATTCAATTGTGATTCAAATTTGATCTGTAATGTCATCTTCCAACCAATTTACTTTAAATGATGTTGACTTTAAGCTAGTCCAGAAATGAATTAATTTTATAAAATTATTGTAAACTATGATCGAATGCACAAATACGATGTAACTATTTTCCTTTCGTGTAAGCCCCTACAAAAGAATTTCATGTATACTAAGCCACATATGCCGAAACATCGCTATTAAGCGCATCAATAATCGGCTGGTCTCGAGTTAAATCGGTAGCCGGAGTTTCCAGATTAGGGTTCGGAAACCAGTTGGTCGGCTTAATCGCCGCGATCTTCTTCCTATTTAGGCACAACACAGCACCGTTACGGAAATCCTCGACAATCCTGGATTCCAATTGATCGCCGGTACCGGAAACCGGAGACGATTCCAGAGCAAAAGCACGNGACGATTCCAGAGCAAAAGCACGGCGGAGGTAAATCTGAGACGCCGATTTGTCTCGGTTCCGTTTGGCGCTAATTCGCGAGTCTCGAATCTGAGCCAACTCGCCGGGTTTCAAGTACTTACGGAATTGTTTCTTGCGATTTGCTGCAGTTTCCATGGCTTTTAACCGGAGAAAAGTTAGGGTTTAATAGCGAATTGAAGTTCGAGAAACGGGAAGAAGGCAATGGAGGGAAATTCAGAAAATGAGAGACGATGAGCGGTGGCAGGTGAGTTTGAATTTATGTTGTGGTTTAATTTTAAATCCTGTTTTCATTTGGATTGCATTTCCTCTAATCATTCCTAGAATCTTATATCTTTTTATTTTTATATTAATTTACGTTTTCAAATCTATTTCGGATCACCCATTTTTTAATTACTTTTATCAAATAATAATTTAGATTAAATTTAAAATTAGTTATACTATCATAATTTTTTTTTTTTTTTTTTTGTGAAAATATCGTTTTGACATTTTGAAATTTATTTAGTTTTAATCCATTTACTTTTAATTGTCCTAATTTTAGTTTACTTTCAATAAATCATCAACTTGGTCCCTACGGCTAACTATTTGTTGTTCATTATTTAAAATAAAAAAAAATTATTTATTAACATTTTTACTAAATTTTGAAAACATATTTTGATATGGTATTTTGAAAATGATTATTTAATAGGTCAATTTTATAAATTTTTATTGTATTTTTTTATCTGAAAACCACATTAAGTTTTAAAGTTATTTTCAAAAATATTTTATTTTATTCCACGCTAAAATTGAACAAACTTAAAAATACAAGATCAATATTTTATTTAAAACTAAAATATTTAAATAGTTATAAATTATGAGAATAATCGAAATAATAAGATGCTTTGTGTCACAATCGCTCTTTCAGAAGCTTCTCTTAGCGATTGTGCGGCACTTGTTCCCGCTCACGAACAAGTCAACCAACTCGAATACGGACTGCCGGTGGCATACCGAGTGCCTCCACAACCTCCACCCCCGTTTTAGGAAAAACGGTTTTAGAAAACGGGTTTGGAGAAAAGGTTTTTGTAAGAAGTTTTTATAAGTGTGAATAAAGAAAGAAATATTGTAGTAGGCTAGAAAGCAATAAGCAACAACAACAGCTTTATAAAGTACTACTCCGAATATAGGGAAGTGATGATTAGTCTTATCCCCATATAGTGATTCTGAACAAAAAGCCAACTGGCGCCCTTGCATATGCAAAAGGGCGAGTGGTCACTTACAATGAAAATGTAAAGAAAGCAAGCTAACTAAACTAATACAATACAAGATATGAAAGTACGCTAGAAGGGGGTTGGATCGGGCATGCGGCCATGGGCAACAGGCCCTGGACAAGCATGACCGTGACATTCTCCCCCACTTAATTGGTTGACGTCCCCGTCAACTGACCTTGTTCAAAATCTGCGATGGCTGGAGCTGCATTCTTCAAAATCTTGGGCCCGCTCCCAACTGATTCTTTCGTCGGGGAGATCTTTCCATTTCACTAAGAACTCTGTCAGTTCTCGTCTGGGTCTTCCAATACGCGCGTACGTTTTCAGGATTTGTGCAACTTCTTTCTCAGTGGAATTCTTCATCGTGACCGATGGGCGCCTTAGCATGTTTCGTTGTTCATCCTCGGGATCGGGATGATAGGGCTTTAGGATACTTACATGGATGACAGGATGAATCTTCATCTATGAGGGTAACTGAACCTTATATGAGGTTCTCCCGACCTTCTCAATTACTCTCCACTGGACCTTCATATTTCCTTACAAGCCGTTGGTCTTCTGGCTTCGGAAACTAAACTGTTCCGGTCGTAGCTTCCGTTTCAGCCATGAAGTTAGGGGTGGCCCCAGAGTCAACCATAGTGTTCTTGGCCGATCTTTTGGTTGACCAAGCGTCCACATACATGAGTCCTTTCTCTAGTGGCTCCGTCGCCTTTCCCATTTTCTTCTGGAGCGCAGATAAGAATTTTAATGCCCCCATCCTGGGATTCTCAATTTCTGCAGCTGGCTCGATTACCCTCTCCTCCAGTTCAGCTCTTGTCTCGGAGGTAGAGGCTAATGTGACTTGAAAAGCATTGAACCGGTTCGATTTGGACTATTCGCCGCCCTGTGTGGCCCTCTACATATGAAACAAGACAGGGGGCGATTGTAATTGTTATGTTGTTGTGGCGGCCCCCGCCAGTTGTTTTCCTAATCTCGGTTGGGATGATTTACGGTCCCCCCCTGTGTTTCTTGTCTCCTTCCCCAGGTCTGAGAGGAATGAAACGGCTGTTTCTGTTTCCCCCATTGAGGAAGTTGATGCTTCCTCACATCTTGCGAGTCAGTGCTAAGGACGTATAGTCGTTCAGCTGCCGCATAAGCAGAGGGGAGATCCTGTACTCTCTGTTCATATAGTTTTTGAATTTCGCCCACGGTTTCAGCCCTTCAAACAAGCAAAATACCTTGTCTTTTTGACATGTCTTGTATGTCACAACATGAGTCCTGCAAACTGTTTTACGTAGTCCCTGATGTTACCTGTTTGCTTCAGCTCTCGGAGTTTTAGTCGAGCCAAGATCTCGACATTTTAGGGAAGACTGCGAGCGAAGTTCTTGTTTCAATCTATCCCAAGTATCAATAGTGCATCGTTCTTCCTGTATGTCTGTAAATCGTGATCTCCACCACAGTTTTTGCATCTTCAGCCAGATGCATCGTTGCTAGTGTGACTTTCCGACTCTTCAGTCACTGTGTTCGTCGCTTGAAGTATTGCTCAAGGTCGAAGATAAATTTTTTTTCAGGCCTTTCGCTTCTCGCACCCCACAGAAGGGTTTCGGTTCTGGGATTTTTATTCTGCTTACTGCCATTTCTCCCCCAGATGGGGCTTGGTTCTCTATCGCTCGGATGGTGAGGTTTCACCCTAGCACTCACATCCGCTATCTCTCGCTCTGACGACATCAAGGGCCGACCGAAAGTCTTCAGACAAATCGTTACCATCTGAAGTATTGCTTTTTGGGAGCCGTCCAGCTCTTCGACGCGCTCCTCTATGTGGGCAACAAAGCCCGATGAGCTATCGCCACGTTCAAAGCTGCGGAGTGCTCGTTGTTGGTCTCGAGGGTCTCTAACCCCTCATCATTAATTCTCTGACGGGTAATCTGTCTAGGCGGCCTATTCGCATCAATTCCATCGGCTTTCTTCAAGCAACTTCTTGTAGCGAGTCTCTAGGAAACGGACATTATCCGGGACCTCTCTCAGGTAGAGCATTTGCTCTTCCATCTCTACCAACGCTATCCACATGGACTTGTTCAGGTTCTTCGTCGCCGACATGATACTAATCCTTTCCTCTGTGAGCGACTTGGCTTTGGTGCCAACTGTCACAATCGTTCTTTCAGAAGCTTCTCTTAGCGATTGTGCAGCACTTGTTCCCGCTCACGAAAATCAGCCAACTCGAATATGGACTGTCGGTGGCAACACCGAATGCCTCTCGTAACCTCCACCCCCGTTTTAGGGAAAACGGTTTTAGAAAAACGGGTTTGGAGAAAAGGTTTTCGTAAGAAGTTTTTGTGAGAGGTGAATAAAGAAAGAAAGAGTGTTGTAGGCTAGAAAAGCAATAAGCAACAATAACAACTTTATAAAGTACTACTCCCGGGTATGGGAAAGTGATGATTAGTCTTATCCCCATATAGTGCATTTTGAACAAAAAAGCCAACTGGCGCCCTTGCATATGCAAAGGGCGAGTGGTCACTTACAATGAAAATGTAAAGAAAGCAAGCTAACTAAACTAATACAATACAAGATATGGAAGTACGCTAGAAGGGGTTGGATCGAGCATGCGGAATGGGCAACAGGCCTGGACAAGCATGAACCGTGACACTTTGCATCCCTATTTTGTCTATGGAAATTTTCCATAAAATTTTTTATTCTCCTCATTAAACGTCAAAGTGGTGTAATATAGTAAAATATTTTAAAATCAATCTTAGTTAAAACTTAAATCTATTTGTTTTATATTAATATACCTTTTAAAATCTTTTTTCTTAATGGAAATTTGAAGGATTCACTTATATGATATATATATATATATATATATAAACAATTACTTTTTTAAAATTAATGTGATTAGATAAGTCAGTTGCAACTTAAGATCATATAAATTTTTAAATAATTAAAAATTAATATCAAGCATAAAAATAATCAAAATAATTTTGCCCTTCGAGTTTTTCATAAAAATGATAAAATATTTAAAAATGATCCTTAGTTAAACGTTGACTACTAACTATTTTCCAAAGGGTCGGAGGTTTTAATTTCTTACCTATTGTAATAACTTTAAAAAAAAACATTAAAAAATTGACCCTTAATGATAAGGAAGAATTGGGCCAGATAAATCAAAATCATCATGATTATAACCAGGGTATTTCTACAAATAAATGGCCTAAAGAAAATAGGGCACTAACATCTTGAACATTTCATCTTTTACAAAAAAAAACAACAAAAAACAAAAAACAACTATTGGCCTCCCTATTTTTTAACATTTAGCCCTCACCTACGTTATATATATATATATATATATATATATATATATATATAATAATATATTTATATATAATATATTATTTATTTCTCTCTCCTCCATTCATACTCTCTCTCCCAAATAATATGTTTCATATATTCGTTCCTCCGAACATAATTCACACTCATTTCTTCCTCTTCCCTCTCTTTTCTCCTTCCCATCTATCTCTTTTCTCCTTCCAGCGGTGTAAGTTGCAGACGATAGACAACGACGTGCGGCAAATTGATGGCTCGGCATGAGATGACATGAACGACTTGGGACGAATCGATGACACGGATGGTGTGGGGCGAATTGACAGCGACAGGTTGAGCAGATTCGATCGACGGCACAGTAGGGCGAGCAAATCCAGTCGACGACGATGGGGAGAGAGATCTGTGGCGACCATGGCTGAAGAAAAAGAGATGAAGATGAAGGGTTATGTATTATAAACCCTCATATGAAGATGAACTTCATTTTTTTTTTCCTATTTATTATATATACTGTGATATATATGTACTTATTTTATAGCTTTTGTAGGAAATTTGATATATAATGTGGTATATGTATTCGTTTATTTAATATAAACTAGTATTTTTTTTTTTATTTAGACTTATTGTATTATGATATATATATTGTGGTGTAAATGAAATTTATGAATATTTATATATTGTGATATATTTCATATATTGGTTTGAAGTGATTTTTGTTTGAGTCAATTTCTAATTTATAAAATGTAGTATATTTCATATATTGGTTAGAATATTTTCAAATACCTAACAAAATTTTCTAAGGTATATTTAAAATAATCATGAATCCTTCAAAATATTCTAAGGTATATATAAAATAACTATTAATCCAAAAAAAACCCAATAAATTGATATATGAAAACCAACGTAAATAAAAACTAAAATTTCATTAAATGCATTTTTTTCTAAATTAAAAAATAGAAAATAAATTACTTTTCTCTCTTTATAATAAATGTATTTTCTTTCTCCATCATTAAAGTAGCTTCAAAAATAGGAAATATATATATATATATAATGAATATAAATAAATATAAAAAATGGTAAAATTGTCCAAAAATAATACTAAAGGGGTGTTTGGCCCACCAACTTTAAATGTTGGTGGAGTTGAGTTGGTATATTTTACCAACTCTTCTTAACTCTTCCTTCTTCCCATGTTTTTAATGGCTCGACCCATCGGCCACTATGATACTCCGAGAACTAACTTCGTACTCTGACAACCACCTCCGATGACAACTCCAGCAATACTCACAACTCCGGGCTCTGACAACCACTTCTGATGACAAACTCTACAAACCAACTTCGACTCTGACAACCAGCTCCGATGACAATTTCCAGCGAAAAAATCAAGACTCCAAACAACCACCTCCAATGACAGCTCTGGCGTCCAACTCCGAGCTCCGACAACCTTCGCGTGACCAAACTCTGGAAAACCCAAATTCTGGCCTCTGACAACCACCTCCGGTGATCCAACTCCGATGACCACCTTCGCGCCTACCTAACTCCGACGACCAATTGGCTTTCGACAACAAACTTCGATGACCAATCTCCGATGAAAAATCACCTTCGTTGATCACCTTTGAGCGAGTACCTCCGACAACACAACTCGGAGCTTTGACAACCACCATCGACGATAAGCTTCAACAACCAACTTGAATACCACCTTCATACAACTAACTTTTCGAGCTCCGCGGTCACTTCTGACTTACAAATTTCAAAGCAAAAATTATCTTCGATGATCAACTTTGACAACCACTTTCATGCGACCAACTTCGAGATCGAAAACCACCTCCGATGACAAACTTCGACAACCAACTCCAATACATCATGCAACAAACTTTAAGAACCCGACAACCACCTCCTGACTACAAACTCCAGCAAAAAAATCTTCCGATAATCAACTTCAACAACCACTTCTGACTACTATCAGACTAATGACTGTTAAAGTATGTAGTAGGTTTGTGAAGAACTCTTAAACAAGAGAATCCATGAGCAGAAGAAGATCTTTCCGATTCCAATTGTGACTGAAATTACCAAACATACATTCTAACAAATAGATATGCATTGTAGACAACTAACTACGAAATGCTTTAAACAAAAAATATACAAAATACTGAGTAAACGTACCAGTTGAAAGACAATCTTCACTCGAACCAGTCCAAGCAATACAGAGAAAAATCCATCTACCGCTTCTTATCGCCCAGCGAACAGTCGACTAACAGCACCACGGTCGTCTACACGATCGGCTATGCACAAACTAAAAGCAACTGGGGACGACAACACCACTCGAAACCCTCGATATTCTCGGAGTGAGAATTAAAAGGGTGGACTTTGATGGAATTGGTAGAGGGAGAAGGAAAAGACAATCGTGTAGAATGAACAAGCAAGTGGGAGATAACATAAGACTATCGTATAGTCGAGTGCTTGTCGTTTAGAAAAAGATACACGATCGTATAGGTTTTGCTAAGCGATCGTCTAGTAAATGGTTAGTAATTGTTTAGGTCTGCTTGGCAAACTAAGCGATCGTTAGTAAACTTAAGAGATCGTTTAGATATCGCGAGCGATCGTTTAGAGCGGGAGTGTGCGATCGTTTAGGACGATGGATGCTATCATATAGGTTCTCAACGCTAAGCGGTCGTATGGATTTACACTGTGAGCGATTTTTCTTGCGTGTTTTACAAAATGAAAATCAGTTACAAGAACTGAATTCGAACTTCCCACTTTCGCACGATTCCGGAGAATTACTCGGTCAATTATCTCATAACCGCCTAATTAATTAAATAATGAATATAATCATATTATATTCTTAACTTATAGTTTGATATCATATATCTACTATAGTATTTTCTCTTCTACTTGATATCAATCATATTTGTATCCAATTTCCTCTAAAATAATGTATCTCATACAATTAGTCAATTATATCATAAATAATTAACCAGTTCAATTATATCATATATAATCGAACTCTTTCTTTTCAATTTGAACATTTCAAACTGACCCAAAAACTTATTCTCAACTTTATCCAAGCTACCAAGGGGACCTTATAGACCTATGGCTCAAAGCACCAACGGTACGTGAATAGCTGACTAAACTCTTTAGCCACGAGATCCACCATCCGTTAACAGCCAGGCATTCCACTAAAGACCAACATCAAAACACTTCTTACCACAGATATATTTCTGTGTCCATCGGCTATAACCAATCATAAGTACAATGACCCTTTACAGATGCTCGTAAGTACAGCTGGCCCAATTTACCATTTTGCCTCTGTAGTTACATCTCATTCCTTAAGTACCACTAATCCCTCTAATGAACAATATAACATAGTCCAACTATGTGCGAACACCTCTCGGGCCAAGAGAAGGTGTGTGGCGCCACATCGTTCAAGCCCTAGAATCAGCCCTGCTACAGGGAAGGAGTGAATTCCATCTTGTGTAGCTGAATTCCCAACTCCTAAATCAGACGAATCCTTAAAGTGGTAGGTTTAAGTCGGCGACCTGACCACTCGTACCCATACAAATCAAAGGATCTCCTTTAATTATAGAAGTTCCCAACTCACTCAGGATTGAGGTCATGTTACCTATGGTCATCCCAGTGAAGTAAAGTCTCTGTCATGGACGGTGTTATATAACGAGACGTTAAGACTTTCTGGTAAGGTCTTATATAAACTCTTTGTATAGGACGCCCCCGCTCGCATGACCCCTACATGAATGATCAGGATCAGACCATCTGTGACAAGTCACAACACTTGTGACCATTCCACAAGATGGGCTGCATCCATAGCGTTACCAGGATAAGGTTTCCCTCCTATATCCATATACTACAGACCATTTTGGTTATCACATAAAACATGATCCACTTGTATGTCCCACATACATGCTTAAGTTACATACAGATAACCAGAGATTTTAGGTTTATTGGTTTGTGGTAAAGCAAATAAAGCATTCAATTGAGCAAAATCAAGAATTGAAGTAAAATATCATGTATCATACATCACAAGCGTTCGTACAAACTATTTACAAACTATAGGACACGAGACTTTAAGGCATCAATCCCAACAATCTGCCACTTATCCAAAAGCAAAGAGGGGTGTACAAAAACTAGTACAAAACAATAAAGTTGGACATAAAAGCCCAGTACAAGAAAATCTCCTACTTGCCCTCATCCAACCATGGGCGATCCTGTAGACCTATGCTCTAAAGGTGACCTTTAAACACTGTAGCCGTGAGAGCCTTCGTTAACGGGTTAACAATATTATGCTCCAAAGCATTCTTCATGATAAATATGTCTCCTCGATGCACTATCTCACGGATCAGATGATATTTCCGCTCTATGTGTTTGTCGTGCCTGTGACTCCTAAGCTTCTTGGAGTTCACCACTGCCCCACTATTATCACAATAGAGGGTAATAGACTTGGACATGTCTGGAGCAACTTTCAGTTCTGTCAAGAACTTCCTGCACCAAACAGCTTCTTTAGCAGCTTCCAAGCCGTTACGTACTCTACCTCTATAGTGGAGTCGGCGATGCACCCCTGCTTAGTGCTTCGCCACACTACAGCTCCTCTGTTAAGAGTAAAAACTGGCCCTAAAGTGGACTTATGAGAGTCCCTCTCAGTCTGAAAGTCAAAATTTGTGTATCCGGTAAGGATCAAATCCCTAAATCCATACACGAGCATGTAGTCCCTCATTCTTCAAAGATACTTGAGGATGTTCTTCACTGCAGTCCAGTGACTTTGGCCTAGGTTAGACTAATACCTACTGACTATGCCTATGGCGTAGTAGATGTCTGGTCAAGTACAGAGTATCACGTACATCAAACTGCCAACGGTAGACGCATTTGGGACCCGTCTCATTTTCTCAACCTCTTGAGGCGTCTTAGGACACATGTCCTTAGACAAAGTGACTCCATCCCTGAACCGAAGTAGGCCCCTCTTGGAGTCCTGCATCGAATACTTTGGCAACATCTTGTCAATGTACGATATCTGAGACAGTGTTAGGACTTTGTTCTTGAAGGATCTCATATCGTAGAGTTCCATGAGTGCGTTTGGATCGTTCCAATCTCACAGTGACTGAAATACAAATATCTACATTCAACATACAGTTATGCAAACAAATACTAATTATCGGAATGCTTAGAACAAGATAAATAACAAGGAGAGAGTTCCATACCAGTTGAAGACTATCTTCAAACTTCAGAACTCCAACGCAGCGGAAACCTTCCAAGTGATCTACCAACGCCCGGCGGAAACGTCGACTACAGCAGCATGATCAACGCGAACTCACGATCGCAAAGGGGACGACACCACCACTAATGAGCTCCGGGTATTCTTGGTGTGTAAACCCAAAGGTTGGGCTTTGATGAATTTGGTAGAGGATGGAGGAAACACAAGTCGTGTAGTCGATAAGCAAGTGGGAGAGAAAACGACGCTATCGCATAGCAGAAGTGCTTATCGTCTAGAGGAGCTACACGATCGTGTAGGATTTACTGAACGATAATTTAGAAAAAGGTGCACGATTGTTTAG
>NC_052350.1:47403465-47438088 GCF_009727055.1 Benincasa hispida | reverse complement strand
ACGATTCAAAAATGAAAACATTTTTCATTTTAACCCATCGGATACCATAACCGACGTTGCCCACTAAGAAGACTAATGAAGCGTTGATGATCTTCTTGTAGATACAAGGTTCATCAACGTTTTGGTCAAAGCCATACGACTTGATCGCAGTATAATACCATATATTCTAAGATCGAGACACCTGTTTCAGTCCATAAATGGACCGATTCAGTTTGCAAACCTTTTTCTCCTGACCTTGGGTTATGAATCCTTCGGGCTGCACCATATAAATGGTCTCCTCAAGATTGCCATTCAAAAAGGTCGTCTTGACATCCATTTGACAGATCTCATAATTATAATAAGTTGCAATGGACAAAAGGATGCGGATCGACTTTAGCATGGCAATAGGTGAAAAAGTCTCCTCATAGTCAACTCCCTCTACCTGGGTATAACTCTTTACACAAGTCGAGCCTTGAAGGTCTGTACCTTTCCATTAGCCCCCCGTTTGCGCTTGTAGATCCATTTACAACCGATAGAGCGTACCCCATCCGGCTGATCTACAAGATCCCATACTGGTTGAAGTATATCGACTCCATCTCGAGATCCATGGCCTTGACCCATTCAACCTGGTCAACATCCTCCATTGCCTTTTTATAAGATAATGGATCCTCAACGTCGCCATCTGCTACCATAGCAAGGATTTTCGTGAAACCCAAATAGCGAACGGGTGGGTTCATAACCCTTCCACTACATCGAGGTTCCCTCAACTCTTGAGGTGGAACCGACCTATTGGATGAACTTCCATCAACAACTCTTGTTGAAGTTTCAGTAGTTTCATTGGAAAGCTTACGCAACATGACTTTTCTTCCTGGGTTGTGCTCCCTTATATGATCCTCTTCCAGGAAAGTAGAGTTTGTTGAAACAAACACCCTATTTTCCGTCGGATCAAATAAATAACCCTCTCGTGTACCTTTGGGGTAGCCTACAAAGAGGCATAACCTCGATTGTGGTTCCAACTTCTTGGGATTAGCCTCAAGCACATGTACAGGGAAACCCTAAATGTGAAAGTGACGTAAACTAGCTTTACGCCCGTTCCACAACTCTAGAGATGTTCTGGCAACACTCTTGGAGGGAACATAGTTGAGTATGTACACCATAGTCTCCACTGCGAAACCCCAAAATGAGTCTGGTAAGGAAGCGTAACTCATCATCGAGTGAACCATGTCTAACAAGGTTCTATTTCTCCTCTCCGCTACACCATTCTGCTGAGGTGTACTCGGAGCTGAGAGTTGGGTAACGATTCCATGTTCTATCAAATAGTCCTGAAATGTAGAGTCCAAAACCTCTCCACCTCAATCCGATTGATGTTTTAATCCGTCTACCTAATGCATTTTCAACTTCAGCTTTGAACTCTTTAAACTTTTCAAATAATTAAGACTTTCGTTACATAAAATAAACATACCCGTACCTGGAGTAATCATCAGTAAAACTGATAAAATACTCATAGCCACCTCGAGCTTGCACATTCATAGGACCACAAAGGTCGGAATGTACTAACTCAAGAGGCTCCTTGGCTCTATAACCTTTTCCAGTAAAAGTTCGTTTAGTCATCTTACCTTCAAGGCAAGATTCGTACACAGGTAAAGAATTTTCTTCTAACTCACTTAGAAGACCATTCTTCACCAGTCTCTCAATCCTATTGAGATTGATGTGCCCTAAACGTAGATGCCAAAGTTGGGCATTTTCTTTTGGAGAAATTCATCGACGTTTTGATTAAGTTATGGAAGTTCTGAACATTTCAGTATTGTGAAGGGAATTAATGGCTAACGGCCTTAGCACATATAAATTCAATTCCATATTTGTTGTGCAAAGAAAACCACCATCTTTATGAATAAAGGTTTTATTTACATAAAAAGAGACGGTATATTTACATTGCAATAAATACTTTACAGAAATAAGGTTCCTTTTTAGTTCAGGAACAATATATATATCATTCAAAACAAGAAACCTATTATGTAAAGCTAACTGGAGCCCTCCCACTACCACAGCTGAGACGACGTGCCCGGTGCCTACTCGCATCGTCATCTCACCAATCTCCAATTGTCGCCAAGATCTAATCCCCTAAAAAGAAGAACAAACATGATTAGTGACGCCTGAATCAATTATCCAGGCAGAATCATCATTCTCCACTAAACAAGTTTCAAGCACAAGTAAATCACATTTACCTTTATCCGCCTTGGCCTTAGCCTTGGCTGCTTTCTTCTCTTTCAGATATCGAAGACAGTGCCTCTTACAGTGTCCATCTTTGTTGGAGTGGAAACACTTTCCCTTAGCAACTTATGGACACCTCCTTGAGGCGACAGGCGGTGGGTTAGTAGGTGCCTTTCCTTTTCCCTTACCACCCTTCTTCTTCTTCCCCTTTGCACAGTTATAAGCAGAAGGTGCAGACTTCGTTCCTGAGGTCGAACCTCTATGGAACGTCTTGAAAAATGAAGCAACATTTGCCTCACCCTTCTGCCTCTCCTTACTTTTCAGTAAATATTGGTTTGTCTGCAACTCGTTGAGGAGAGTTGTAAGGTTATATTTCACTTTGTTAAGAATCATATTGCTAACAAAGTGCAGGAAACTCTCCGGCAATGAATGTAAGATTATGCTAACTTAGTTGCCCTCATCGATGGTAGACCTATTCAACTGTGTCACATTAAAGTGGACCATCATGTTTAGCACATGTTCACGAACAGAGGTGCCTTCTTCCATTTTGGAGTTGAATATGTATTTTAGAGCCTCATGCATAAGCTATTCAGACAATTGTCCAAACATCCCCCGTAAGGACTCCATGATCCCATGCGCTGAGACCATAGGCTCATGTTTCTTGGCCAATACTTCAGAAAGACTTGCCAAGATTTTGGCCTCGGGCCTTCTCATTCGCCCTTGTCCATCGCTCGTCTGCCTCCCAAACATTTCGAGCGGCATTCGGAGCTGGAATAGGAGGATAAGCCTTCATGAGAGCGAACATGAGATCCTCAATGATCAGGATCGTCGTGATCATGTGTTTCCATGTTGCGAAATTATCGCTAGAAAGTTTTTCGACGCTTAACAACAATAACGTGGATGTTGCCATTCGAAAATGTTGTTGAAAAATACGAACAAAACTTATCAGATTTTGCTAAACCACTTTTTAAACCAATCAATTTTGCAAAATAGTTTCAAGTACCCTAAGTTATAGACTTCTATTTTGTAATGATGCCCAGTGAGGCAGGACAAATACCACCGGTGGGGTGATCAATTGCCCCTTCATTGGGATGAGACATTCTCAACCATTGGTAGAACCAACTCTTGGAACTGAACCTAACAGCCACCATTTTTTAGTCCAGAATCGTTAACTTTTAACTATTCTGTATAAGTGTAACCCCTCACTTTCGGTGCCAGAGTCCCGCCCTAATGTGTTTACCGTAGGGAAAAGACAGATTAGGACAAAAGACTAAGTTACCTTATCCTCTTATAGAAGATCAAATAAAGAAACGCACAAAACTGCCATCGTTTAGGCAGACACTCCCAGGGTGCCTCAAGGCGATGCGCAGTAACTTTATTCAACCTAACGAGGGAGACCGAGGGATATGTTGTCGCACTTCCCGCTCCCACTTACTATGAACATTCTCTCCATCCACCTTGATATTGACCTACCCAACACCATTCTTTGGGGGGACAAACCAAAGGTGCCGCAAGGCCGAGGATAGATCTCATGGTGTAGACTATTTAGAAGAAAAGTGAAAGGTTTAAGTGAAGCATCTTATGCCCCAAGTACCTCCCACTGAATGTTCTATCTAGGGGTTTATTAACCTAGACAATCTGGCTACTGATTTTAGTCTAAGTCATCTTTTTAAACTCTGCTCATAAACAACGTTTGTCTATGAAATATGAACAAGTTCAAGTAGTCACATTTAAACACTTTAATGGACTGTCCTTAAGTTGCATGCATGCATCAAATCTATTTAATTCACTTTTTTAGGTAAGTTCCCAGGTAAGGGTGTTACGTTTCCGTCAACTTAAATACCCCAACCTAGACAGAACCCGCCTTAAACAAAAGGTCCCTTATAGATAGACTTGCTACACTTTAATATTTTATTAGCCAATTTAATCCTACTAAACTGATTAAAAGATTAAAGCCTTAGGGTTACTAATCATATTAGAACCGTGATCTTAGGTCTATGTGATCCAAGTTTTAAACACTTTAAAACCGTGAATTAAACCTAAGTGAGCATGCATGTCTTTCTTATTCCTTTTAGTTCTAATTTCTCTTTAAATTTTAAAAAGAAACAACTAAAACTATTGCACACAACGAGGCGTTTATAACATTTATAAAATAACCTATGTGTCATGCTTCATACAATGTCCAGTTATTACTATATATAACTTTTATATAACGTGTAACAACCAAGCAAACATGTTATCATTCACCCTTATACTATAACAATTATAATATAAGGATTATGCATGTCAATGCTTTTTATGCATGCATAAATATAACTCTTATATTATATGATGCATGAGCATACTCTTACATAATTAAAATCATGCTTCTCTAAATTATAACAATTACAATAAAGAGATGATGCATGACCATTGCATAACCTAAGGTGGGATTTACTATATGTGCATACCATATGACATATAAAGAACATACATCGCATGTAATAAACAAAAGAATTAATGGACCGGGATGATCCTTTACAAAAATCGAAATGAAAAACAAAAACCCTATCTATTACATTTTTCATCGAGCAAACCAGTTCACAGGCAAACCAGGTCTTGAACCGCCAGGAGGTCTTCATCGTATAGCATACTCCAGTAGGCAGACGATCGTTCAACGCGCACTAGACGATAGAAGTCTTAGTAAACGATCGCGTTGACGACGACAAGGCTGTGAAGCCTGATCGTGTAGCGCAATGACAGGTAAACAATTTACTGTGCGTTACTAAGCGATCGTTTAATCAGTTACTAAGCGATGAAGCTTGCTGACCTAAATGATAATCTAGCGCACGTGCTTTAAACGATACACGAGCGTCTCATCGTCTAACCGATGCGTGTAACCAAATAAACAATTTACCTTGCGATGCTAGTGATCGTTTAGTCAGTTACTAAGCAATGAAGCTTACTGAGCTAAACGATCATCTAGCGCACACACATTAAACGATACTCAGCCATCGCATACCCGATCGTCGACACAATACAATCAACTTTTGATTGCATACCCCATCGTTTAAACGATGTGTTCAACTGCGATCACGTACTCCTTCATCCTTACGATGCGATCAACAGCGATCGCGTAGAACATCTTTTGCATGATGCGATCAACCCTAGATCGGCTCCTTCCGCAAAGAACCGTAATACTGGCCCAGATCGCGTACCACTCATATGCAACACTAGCACAGATCTACTTCTTCGACGAACGACTCAAAACTTCAAACAAACTTTGAATACAGACTCGATAGCAATTATTACTGCCCAAAAATGCAGAGGCCTTTACAAATAATCACAAATGTAAAAGGATCTAAATCAAACCGAGGCTAATCATCCCGAAAACATCCATTAATTCGACATATCCATAGCAAAATTTAACAATTAAACAACGTAGAAATGCACCCACCATGAATGTATATGTCATTCCATTGCAAAAGATGAAATTGAAGTATCAGAACCTGACTCTGATACCAATTGAAGGATCTCATATCATAGAGTTCCATGAGCGCATTCAGATCTCTCCGATCTCACAGTAACTGAAATACAAATATCTACATTCAACATACAGTTATGTAAACAAATACTAATTATCACCATGCTTAGAACAAGATAAATAACAAGGAGAGAGTTCCATACCAGTTGAAGACTATCTTCAAACTTTAGAACTCCAATGCAGTGGAAACCCTCCAAGGGATCTACCAACGCCCAGCAGAAACGTCAACTGTAGCAGCATGATCAACGTGAACTCACGACCACAACGGGGGACGACACCACCACTAATGAGCCCCGGGTCATGTAGTCGATAAGCAAGTGGGAGAGAAAATAATGCTATTGCATAGCAGAAGTGCTTATCGTCTAGAGAAGCTACACAATCGTGTAGAATTTACTGAACGATCGTTTAGGAAAAGGTGCACGATTGTTTAGTTAAGTCGGCACACTACACGATCGTTTAGAGAAGCTGTCCGATCGTGTAACCGAGAGTATTGCATCGTTTAGCGCGACATGGATGATCGTTTAGGCGGAGAAACGACTATCGTATAGGCTTTTGAGCGATCGTTTTCTTTCACCAATGCGCGCTTCACGAAATCTTTTGGGCGATTGACGGACAATCGATTGAACAATTCAAAAGAAAACATTTTTCATTTTAACCCATCGGTTACCATAACTGACGTTGCCCACTAACCCACGTCCGAACATGAATATTGGCTTAATTATCATGTAATTAACCAATTAATTAATATAATCATATTATATTTATATCCTATAGTTTGATATCACATATCTACTATAGTATTTTCTCCTCTACTTGACATAAATCATATTTATATCTAATTTCCTCCAAAATAATGTATCTCATACATTTAGCCAATTACATCATATATAATCGAACTTCCTCTTGTCAATTTGAACATTTCAAATTAACCCAAATATTGGTTCTCGACTTTATCCAAGCTACCCAGGGGAACTAATGGACCTGTGGCTCGAAGTTCCAATGGTACGTGAATAGTTGACTAAACTCTTTAGCCACGAGATCCACCATCCGTTAACTGTCCGACATTCCACTAAAGACCAACAGCTGAACTCTTCTTACCACATATATATTTCTGTGTCCATCGGATATAACCAATCATGAGTACGATGACCCTTCACAGATGCTCGTAAGTACAGCTGGGCCAAGCTACCGTTATGCCTCTATAGTTACATCTCACTCCTTAAGTACCATTGATTCCTCTAATGAACAATACAACATAGTCCTACTATGTGTGAACACCTCTCGGGCCAAGAGAAGGTGTGTGGCACCACATTGTTCAGGCCCCGAAATCAACCCTTAAGGGAGCCATCTATCTACTTACCCCTGCTTCAGGGAAGGAGTGAATTCCATCTTGTGTAACTGAGTTCCCCGCCCCCAAATCAAACGAATCTCCAAAATGGTAGGTTTGAATCGGCGACCTGGCCACTCACACCCATACAAATCAAAGGACCACCCTCAATGGCAGGAGTTCTCAACTCACGCAGGATTGAGGTCATGTTACCTATGGTTATCCTAGTTAAGTGAAGTCTCTGTCATGAACGGTGTTATATAACGAGACGTTAACACGTCGTGGTCAGGTCTTATACAAACTCTTTGTATAGGACGCCTCCGCTCACATGTCCCCAACACGAATGATCAGGATCAGACCATCTGTGACAAATCACAACACTTGTGACAATTCCACAAAGCAGGTCGCATCCGTAACATTACCAGGATAAGGTTCCCCTCCTATATCCATATACTACAGACCATTTTGGTTATCACTTAAAACATGATCCACTTGTATGTCACCACATTCATGCTTGAGTCACATACAGATAACCAGGATTTTATGTTTATTGGTTTCTGGTAAAGCAAATAAAACAATTAAATGAGTAATAATACAAGATGTGAAGTAAATATCATATATTAACAACACAAGCGTTCGTACATACTATTTACAAACTACAGGACACGAAACTTTAGGGCATCAACCCCAGCAGTTCTTACAATCCCGAAAGATCTGTATACCCAGAACAAACTGAGCCTTTCTAAAATCCTTCATTAGGAATTGGGACGCTAGCCAGTTCTTAATTGCAGTCAGTAGACCTACATCATTCTCAATGAGTAGTATATCGTCTACATACAACACTAAGAATACTACTGAAACGTTGACGATCTTCTTGTAAACACAAGGTTCATCAATGTTCTAGTCAAAGCCATATGACTTGATCGCAGTATCAAACTGTATTTTCCAAGATCTAAACGCCTGTTTCAGCCCATAAATGGACCGATTCAGCTTGCAAACCTTTTGCTCTTGATCTTGGGCAATGAATCCCTCTGGTTGCACCATGTAAATGATCTTCTCAAGATTTCTATTCAAGAAGCCCATCTTGACGTCCATTTGTTAAATCTCATAATTATAATAAGTTTCAATGATTAAGAGGATGCGGATTGACTTTAATATGGCAATAGGCGATAAAGTCTCCTCATAGTCGACTCCCCTTACTTGGGTATAACCCTTTGCCACAAGTCGAGTCTTGAAGGACTGCACCTTCCCATCAGCGCCCTATTTGTACTTGTAGATCCATTTACAACCTATAGGTTTTACCCCATCAGGCTGATCTACAAGATCCCATACTAAGTTGAAGTACATTGACTCCATCTCAAGATCCATGGCCTTGACTCATTCATCCTGGTCAATATCCTCCATTGCTTTCTAATACAACAATGGATCCAAAACGTCGCCATCTGCTACCATAGCAAGGTTTTCCGTGAAACACATATAGCGAACGGGCGGGTTCGCAACCCTCCCACTACGTCAAGGTTTTCTCAACTCTTGAGGTAGAACCGACCTACTAGATGAACTACCATTAAAAACTCTTGCTGATAAAGCAGACTCTTCAACAACTGTTGTTGAAGTTTCAGTAGTTTCATTGAAAAGCTCATGCAACACGACTTTACTACGTGTAATGTGCTCCCTAGTATGATCCTTCTCCAGGAAAGAAGCGTTCATGCAAACAAACACCCTATTTTCCGACGGATCATAAAAATAACCCACTCGTGTACCTTTAGGGTAGCCTACAAAGAGGCAAACCCTCGATCGTGGTTCCAACTTCTTGGGATTTTCCTCAAGCAAATGTTCTGGACAACCCCAAATGTAGAAGTGATGTAACTAGCTTTACGCCCGTTCCACAACTCCAGAGGTGTTCTCACAACACTCTTGAAAGGAACAAAATTGAGTATGTATACCGCAGTCTCCACTGCAAATCCCCAAAACGAGTTTGGCAAGGAAGCGTAACTCATCATCGAACAAACCATGTCCAACAAGGTTCTATTTCTCCTCTTCGCTACACCATTTTGCTGAGATTTGGGAAACGATTCCATATTCTATCAAATAGCCCTGGAATGACGAGTCTAAAAACTCTCCACCTCGATTCGATCGAAGTGTTTTAATTCATCTATTCAATGTGTTTTCAACTTCAGTCTTGAACTCTTTGAACTTTTCAAAGGATTTAGACTTCTGTTGCATAAGATAAACATACATATACCTAGAGTAATCATCAGTAAAACTGATAAAACACTCATAGCCACCTCGAGCTCGCACATTCATAGGACCACAAAGGTCAGAATGTACTAACTCGAGAGGCTCTTTGGCTCGATAACCTTTTTCAGTAAAAGGTCTTTTAGTCATCTTACCCTCAAGACAAGATTCGCACACCGGTAAAGAATCTTCTTCTAACTCACTTAGAAGGCCATCCTTAACCAATCTCTCAATCCTATTGAGATTGATGTGCCCTAATCGAAGGTGCCAAAGTTGGGCATTTTATTTTGGAGAAATTTGTTGACGTTTAGATTGAGTTGCGATTTTAACCTATTCTATGTTATGGAGGAAACTTATGGCTAACAGTCTTAGCACATACAAGTAACTTTCTAGATACGCTGTACAAATATTAACATCATCTTTATGAATAAACACTTTATTCACATTAAAAGAAATAGTGTATTTACATTGCAACAAGCACTTTACAGAAATAAAGTTCCTCTTAAGTTCAAGAACAATATATACATCATGTAAAACTAGAAACCTATTCTGTAAAGATAATTGGATCCCTCCCACTGCCATAGCTGAGACGACGTGCCCAGTGTCTACTCGCATTGTCATCTCACCAGCCTCTAGCTGTCGCTAGGATCTAATTCCCTGAAAATAAGAACAAACGTGATTAGTGGCGTCTGAATCAATTATCCAGGCAGAATCATCATTCTCCACTAAACAAGTTTCAAGTACAAGTAAATTATATTTACCTTTATCTGCCTTGGCCTTAACCTTGGCGGCTTTTCTTTCCTTTAGCCAGCAAAGACAGTTCCTCTTCTAGTGTCCATCTTGGTTGCAATGGAAACATTTTCCCTTTTCAACCGACGGCGGATGACTTCTTGGGGCGAAAAGTGGCGGGTTAGCAGGCGCCTTCCCTTTCCCTTTACCACCCTTCTTCTTCTTCCCCTTTGCATAGTTAGAAGTAAAAGGTGCAGACTCCGTTCCTAAGGTCAAACCTCTAAGGAACGTCCTTGAAGATGAAACAACATTTGCCTTAGCCTTCTTCTTCTCCTTACTTTTCAGTAAAGATTGGTTGGTATGCAACTCGTTGAGGAAAGTTGTAAGGCTGTATTTCACTTTGTTAAGAATCACATTACTAACAAAGTGCAAGAAGCTCTCGGACAAAGAATGCAGGATTATGCTAAGTTGGATGCCCTTATCGATAGTAGACCCATTCAACTCTACCACATTGAAGTAGACCATCATGTTAAGCACATGTTCACAAGCAGAGGTGCCTTCTTCCATTTTGGAGTTGAATATATACTTAATAGCCTCGTGCTTGAGCTGTTCAGACAGTTGTCCAAACATCCCCCATAGGGACTCCATGATCTCACACGGTGAGACCATGGGCTCATGCTTCTCTGCCAAGATATCATTAAGACTTGCCAAGATATAGGCTCAGGCCTTCTCATTTTCCCGTGTCCATCGCTCGTATGCCTCCCGAACATTTCGAGCGGCATTCAGAGCTGGAATAGGAGGACAGGCCTCCGTAAGAATAAACATGAGATCTTCGATGATTAAAATTGTCCTGATCATGTGTCTCCATGTTGAAAAATTATCGCCAGTTATTTTCTTAGCATTAAGTAAAGCTATTGTGGCTGTGGCCATTTTCAAAAACTTGTTGCTGAAAAACGAACAAAACTTTTATTAGATTTTGCTAAACCACAATTTAACCAATTAATTCTGCAAAACAATTTCAAGTACCCTAAGTGAAAGACTTTTATTTTGCAATGATGCCCTAGCGAGGCAGGACAAACGTCATCGGTGGGGTGATCAGATGCCCCTTCACTGGGATGAAACCTTTTCAACCATTAGGTAGAACCAACTCTTGGAACTGAACCTAACAACCACCATTTATTTGGTCTAAAACTGTTAACCTTTAACAATTTCGCGTAAGTGTGACCCATCGCTTTCGGTGCCAGAGTCCCGCCCTAATGAGCCCACCGTAGGGAAGAAGCAGATTAGGACAAAAGACTAAGTAACCTTATCCTCTTACAATAGATCAAATTAAGAAACGCGTAAAATTGCCATCCTATAGGGGGGACACTCCCAGGGTGCCTCGAGACGATGCGCAGAAACTTTATTCAATCCAACGAGAGAGACTGTGGTTTTGGAAAGGTACCAGTACACAGCGGAAGACATCAGGATCCATAAGCACTCTAATTCATTAATTTTGGCATAAACAAAAACATGCTTAAACAGAATTTAATGGGTTTCAAGAAGATACCTTTGAAAAACCGTTGAAATCTTTATTTTCAGCTGCAAATTCCTCCAAATCTTTGTGTAGATCGCCACAAGATCTTTCCTACTATTCTCTTGGTGTTCTAGATTGAGTTGTGGGACTCAAAATAAACTGAAATCAAAGGAAATTTGGAGAAAGCTCATTGCAACAACCCAAAATGAAGAACATCTTCTTCATCCGAATTTTTCGGAAAAATTCATTTGGTTCATCACTTCAACTTCACTCCAATCTCTTATATATCACAGACGTTCATGCAAAGATATTTGCTGCATTCCATGCAGCTCATGCTTGGAGTAAATGAAGGTTGAAGATAATGGGTTTCATGGTGAGCAACTTGAAGATGAAGATGAAAAACCATTTTTCATTTTTTGCGTAATTTTCTATTTCCAAAATCTATTTTGATTTTAAAATCATATTTTATTTCTAAAATCAAAATTGATTAACTTTACAAACTAATTTCATAAATTAATTTTTTAATAAAATTAATAAATAATTATTTAAATAATTTAAATAATTCTAATTAATTTAATATCCAATATTAAATTAATTTTTACACAAATTCATTTTCATATATTTAAATAAATTTAAATATATATTCTCTAATTTCATTTGATTCTAATTTGAACGTTTCAAATGAACTTATCACGTTACTCTAGAGATAATCCATTTCTGAGCTAGTAGGGGAACCTCGTGGACCTACAAATCATGGGCTCCAACGATCCAAGATTAATTGGCTAAACACATTAGACCGATCTAATCACCATTCGTTAACTAATGGCTTACTCCACTAATGCCCATAATTGAACTCCCCTCACTGTAGATATATTATGTCCACTCGATATAACCATGATTAGTAAGTCAACCCTTCACAGGTTGTTCATAATAACGGCTAGGTCAAATCTCTGTTTTACCCCCAAAATTACCTCTTGTTCCTTAAGTCCCCACTGATCCCCTAATAAACAATTGTTTTGTGATCCAATCAACAAAATCGAGTCCCTCTCAGGCCAATGAGAAGGCGGGACCCCTTGTTCAAGACCTAGAATCAGCACTTAAGGGAACAACCTCGCTACTATCCCTAAAGCAGATAGGAGTGAATTCCCTCTTGCACCCTATGTTCTCAACTATCTATCCAGTCTTACCCCTAAAATGGGAGTCTTATTGAGCCGGTGCAGTTGAGTCAATCCTCACCTATGAAAATCTAAGTGTAATTCCGAACAAACAGGAGTTCATAGTTAGCTCAGAATTAAGGTCAAGTTACCTAGGTCATCGCTTTGAAATAGTCAGTCTTAAACAATAAACAACATTATAAAGTAAGAGTGACTCATTTCGTGATCCGATCTTGTACAAACCCTTTTGCACAAGGACACCCCCACTTCTCATGTCCAATATGAACGAATTATGATCACTTCGTTTGTAGTACTTTACAACTCCTTGTAACAATAACAAAGCAGGACGTATCCAATAGTGTTACCAGAATAAGGTACCCAACCTTATTCATATATCATAGATCATTTTAACTAGTTACTCGAACCTGATCCACCTTTATGTCTCCACATAAAGTTCAAGTACTCATCCAATAGTTAAGGGATTTTTTGATTTATTGGATTTCTATTAAACAATATGTCTATTCAATAACACCTTTATTGAATTTTCAGAATAAGTTCCATTGTTTACATACTACGAGTTTTAGGACATAAAACCTAACAAATTCTCACTTGGACTAAAACTGCAATGGTAACTTATATATCTTATATATAAGACTAAGTTTCTGAGTTTTATAGAGAAATACAAGAAACTAGGGCATCCCATACCCATCTTTTATCATTCGGTATCTCTATACCCGATATTTCACCCACATGCCCTAGGTTATCTGGTATTCCTAGTTCTACTACGTAATTCTCAAACACTTTAGTCGAGAGAATCATTGTAAACACTGTTAGTATACAATAGGCTTTTGAATAAAACTATATGGGGATCGGATCCCATTCTCAATAATGGCTAGGAAGCACACTTTCTTCCCACTACATTGAAGTATTCTCAACTTTTTGAACAAGATGCATCTGATCTATCTCAACAACTCTTTGTTAACAGTCAGATCTAGAAATCTTTAAACTTTTTATACTTTGATCTAGCCATTTAAATATCCGAATATTTTCAAATGGCTTTTGACAATTTTTATTCTTAATAGAGGTTGCTAGAACAAACATAATTTTTTGAAAATGAACATTTCATTTATTAAAAAAAATATACACAATTTATTCTTTACAAGATTTAACAGTTAAAAATAAGTAGCAACTTCTCCCACTAGATGAGCTGAGCAAACGGTCCCAGGGACAACTTAGCCTGGTTACATTTCTCTGCTCTCTTCACGACAAGATATTGAGGCCAGTGCCTCCTCCAGTGCCCTTCTTCGTTGCAGTGGAAATATTTCCTTTTCTATGCAGCGATATCTTTGTCTTTCTTTCCAACAGGCTTCTTTTTCCATTTTCCTTTGCCTTTATTCATAGGAATACTCTTATGCTTTGAAGGGTAGGCAATCAGGCTTGGAAGACATTCTTTTCTTCTCGGTAGTAGTAACATTTACGTCTGACACTAGACTCTTTGTTCTCAACATTTTCTGGTAAGCCTGTAGCTAATTCAACAGAGTAATCAAGTTGTATTCAATTTTATTCATCAATGCATTCAGAATTGCAAAAAACATCGGAAGAGATTCTAAAATAAAACCAACTAGACTTCTCTCGTTCATGACAACACCATTTACTTCTGCCACATTAAAGTGGACCATCATGTCTAGGACATGTTCACAAACATTAGTCTTAACTTTTATGTGACTGTTGTAAACGTATTTGATGGCATCATGCCTCAAGGTGAAGGACAGTTGTCCCAACATCCCTCGCAGAGATACTATAATCTCTTTGGCAGTACTCATATCCTCTTTGCCAACACATCAAATAAGCTGGCGAGGATATAAGCACGGACTTAATCATTAGCCCTAACCCATCTGTCATATACATCCGGAACATTTCGGTTTGTATTAGAGAAAGGAATGGAAGGACAATCCTCAACTGAGACAAACCACAAATCATCTATCACAAGTATTGTGTTCAAATTTGATTTCCATTTCACATAATTATCCTCGACGAGTTTATTTGATGTCAACATTTGTATTATTGAACTTGTCATTTTGAAATTTTAAATCCAATCAAGTTTTAGCAATTTTAATAATGTACCCAAGATTATTCTTTTTCAACGATACTACAACAAGACATTCTTGTCTAAATACTATCTCTAGAATAACTCATATTCTAATAGTCATTTAGGTTTCGCTTTTGGTCAGACATTATTAAAACTTAATAATTATGTAAGTGTAGACCCACCGTTTTCAGACGTCAGGGATCACTAAGACCTAAGAAATCCTATCCATTTCTGGAGCTTGAGTTTTTTCGAATCCTATGTTACAACCCTCCGAGGGGATAGTTGTAAAAGAAAACGACTAGCAAAGGGCCGCTTAAAGCTAACCAGCAGGCACAACATAAGAATCTCACGGTTCAAACTAACGGAAGAGACCGCAGGATATGTTGACACATTTCTTTCACCCACTTACTATGAACTACTTCCTCCGTTCACCTTGATATTGACTCATACAAAACTCTTTTCGAATGGAGGTCACTTTCAGGGTGACATGAAGCGTCATATGAATCTCACGGTGTGAACGGTGTGGAGTCGTGGTAGTTGAAATCGTAAACTTGATTTCTATTCGAACAACTTCCCCTTATTCACCCAAGTCTAAATTTAAGCTAAAAAATACTTTTCGAATGGAGGTCACTTAATATAACACTTATATTAAATACAAGAAACCCTAACATGCATACTATATATTATAACAAATTATAACATACTTTCAATGCATGTTGCATGCTTTCTATGGTGGGATTTTAAATCTAAATGGCATACTATATGCATATACAAGATTTATTTAATTATAACATACATCCAATGCATAAATAATTAAACACAAATTAATATGGTTTTAGTTTTGGCAAAAACAAGCAAACAAAAGCCTAACTATTACAAAAATAGCTTCAACACTGCTTGAACCGCTCCAAAACTGCTTGAACCAGACCTGAACTGTCTAAACCGGACCAGCAGAGTCTGAAATAAACCAGCCAAAAACCATTTAAAGTTGAACCGGACCAAATCTTAAGAGAACCGGTCGAACCGGCTGCTCTTGCTCTCGCCTAATATCTCGCTAAGGCTGATCGTTTAGCATTAACGTCCATCATCATGCGTTTTTCTGATCGTTTAGCATTTGCTTAATCGTTTAGCAACTAATGCATATCGCTTAACAAAGCTACATGATCGTGTAGTGTTTGCCTTCTATCGTATAGTGTCATCGTCTAATGCCAGAGGACGCTACACGATTGCTTAGCTCTATCGTTTAGCGTCGCGTCTTGATCGTTTAGTGCATGCACAAAGGTAAGCGATCGCTTAGTGCTATCGCATAGCTCTCGACGCATTGCCCAACTGCCACGCATAATTAAATGATCGCTTAATGCTATCGCTTAGCATTTCAACGCATCGTTTAGCTGCCGCATATAGGTAAACGATCGTTTAGTGCTATAGCATAGCAACTTAACGCATCGCTTAGCTTCTGATCAAAGGTAAACGATCGTGGTCAGTGATCATGCAACGCCAGCAGTTCTTACAATCCCGAAAAGATCTGTAACCCAGAACAAAACTGAGCCCTTTCTAACAAATCTTCATAGGAATTGGACGCTAGCCAGTTCTTAATTGCAGTCAGTAGACCTAATCATGCTCAATGAGTAGTATATCGTCTACATACAACACTAGAATACTACTGAACCGTTGACGATCTTCTTGTAAACACAAGGTTCATCAATGTTCTAGTCAAAGCCATATGACTTGATCGCCAGTATTCAAAACTTGATTTTTCCAAGATCTAAACGCCTGTTTGCAGTACCATAAATGGACCGATTCAGCGTTGCAAACCTTTTGCCTCTTGATCTTTGGGCAATTGAATCCCTCTGTTGCACCGATGTAAATGATCCTCTTCAAGAAATTCTATTCAAGAGCCCATCTTGACGTCCATTTGTTAAATCTCATAATTATAATAAGTTTCAATTGATTAAGAGGATGCGGTTGACCGTTTAATATGACAGATAGGCGATAAAGTCTCCTCATAGTCGATCCCCTTACTTGCGGTATTAACCCTTTGCCACAAGTCGAGTCTTTGAAGACTGCCACCTTCCCATCAGCGCCCTATTTGTTACTTGTAATCCATTTACCAACCTATAGTTTTACCCCATCAGGCTGATCTAACAAGATCCATACTAAGTTGAAGTAACATTGACTCCATCTCAAGATCCGATGGCCTGTGACTCATTCATCCTGGTCAATATCCTCCATGGCTTTCTAATACAACAATGGATCCAAAACGTCGCCATCTGCTACCATAGCAAGTGTTTTCGTGAAAAAACATATAGCGACGGCGGCGTTTCGCAACCCTCCCACTACGTCAAGGTTTTTCCAACTCTTGAGGGTAGAACCGACCTACTAGATGAACTACATTAAAACAACTCTTGCTTGATAAAGCAGACTCTTCAAAAAAAAAATAAACAACTGTTGTTGAAGTTTCAGTAGTTTCATTGAAAAGCTCATGCAACACGACTTACTACGTGTAATGTGCTCCCTAGTATGAATCCTTCTCCAGGAAGAAGCGTTCATGGTAAACAACACCCGTATTTTCCGACGGATCATAAAAATTACCACTCGTGCTACCTTTAGGGTAGGCCTACACAAGAGGCAAACCCCCTCATCGTGTTCCAACTTCTTGGATTTTCCTCAAGCAAAGTTCTGGACAAACCCAAATGTAGAAGTGATTAACTAGCTTACGCCCGTTCCACAAACTCCAGAGTGTGTTCTCACAACACTCTTGAAAGAACAAATTGAAGATGTATACCGCAGTCTCCACTGCAAATCCCCAAAAACGAGTTTGGCAAGGAAGCGTAACTCATCATCGAACAAACCATGTCCAACAAGGATTCTATTTCTCCTCTCGCTACACCATTTTTGCTGAGATTTGGGGAAACGATTCCATATCTATCAAATAGCCCTGGAATGACGAGTCTAAAACTCTCCACCTCGATTCGACGAAAGTGTTTTATCATCTTTCAATGGTGTTTTCAACTTCCAGGTCTTGAACTGCTTTGAACTTTTCAAAGGATTGAGACTTCTGTTGCATAAGATAAACATACATATACCTAGAATAATCATCAGTTAAAACTTATAAAACACTCTAGCCACCTCGAGCCGCACATTCATTAGGACCACAAAGGTCAGATGTAGCTAACTCGAGAGGCTCTCTTGGCTCGATAAACCTTTTTCAGTAAAAGGTCTTTTAGTCATCTTACGCCTCAGACAAGATATCGCACACCGGTAAAGAATCTTCTCTAACTCACTTAGAAGGCCATCGGCGTTAACCAATCTCTCAATCCTATTTGAGATTGACTGTGCCCTAATCGAAGGTTGCCAAAAGTGGGCAATTTTATTTTGGAGAAATCTTGTGGAACGTAGAGGTTAGTTGATTTTAACCTTATGTCTATGTTATGGAAACTATGGCTGAACAGTCTTAGGCAATACAAGTAACTTCTAATACGCGGTACAAGGAATGATTAAACCATCATCTTATGAATAAACACTTATCACATAAAAGAAATAGGTAGGTGTGGTTACATTGCAAAACATAAGCACGTTTACAGAAATAAACGTTCCTCTGTAAAGTTTCAGGAACTAATATATACATCATGTTAAAACTAGAACCTAGTTCTGTTAAAAGATAGATGTGATCCCTGCCCCACGGCCGATAGCTGCAGACGACGTGCCCAGTGTCTACTCGCATTGTCATCTCACCAGCCTCTAGCTGTCGCTAGATCTAATTCCTGAAAGAGTAAGAACAAACGTGATTAGTGGCGTTCTGAAGTGTCAATTATCCAGGCAGAACATCATTCTCGGGCGGACTAAACAATTTCAAGTACAAGTAAATTGAGTGATTACCGTTGTATCGTGGCCTTGGCCTTAAACCTTGGGCGGCTTTCTGTGTCCGCTGTTAGCCAGCAGAAGACAGTTCCTCTTGCTAGTGTTCCATCGGTGTGTTGCAATTGGAAAACATTTTCCCTTTTCAACCGAGGGCGCGATGACTTCTTGGGCGAACAAGTGGCGGGTTAGCAGGCGCCTTCCCTTCCCTTTACCACCCTTCTCTTCTTCCCCTTTGATAGTTAGAAGGTAAAAGGTGCAGACTCCGTTCCTAAGGTCAAACCCTCCTAAGGAACGTCCTTGAAGATGAAACAACATTTGCCTTAGCCTTTCTTCTTCTCCTTACTTTTCAGTAAAGATTGGTTGGTACTGCAACTCGGATTGAGGAAAAGTTGTAAGGCCTGTATTTCACTTTGTTAAGAATCAGCATTACTAACAAAGTGCAAAGAAGCTCTCGGGACAAGAATGCAGATTTATTGCTAAGTTGGATGCCCTTTATTCGATAGTAGAGCCCATTTCAACTCTTACCACATTGAAGTAGGACCATCATGTTAAGCACCATGTTCAGCAAGCAGAGGTGCCTTGGCTTCCATTTTGGAGTTGAAATATATACTTAATAGCCTCGTGCTTGAGCTGTTCAGACAGTTGTCCAAACATCCCCCATAGGGACTCCATGATCTCACACGGGTGAGACATGGGGGCTCATGCTTCTCTGCCCAAGATATCATTAAGACTTGCCAAAGATATCAGGCTGCAGGCGCTCTCTTTCCCGTGTCCATCGCTCGTATGCCTCCCGAACATTTCGAGCGGCATCAGAGGCTGGAATATGGAGGACAGGCCTCCTAAGAATAAAACATGAGATCTTCGATGATTAAAGATTGTTCCTGATCATGTGTCTCCATGTTGAAAAATTATCGTCCAGTTATTTTTCTTAGCATTAAGTAAAGCCTATTGTGGATGGGTGGCCATTTTTCAAAAAAACTTGTTGCTGAAAAACGAACACAACGTTTTATTAGATTGTGCTAAAGCGCACAGATTTTAGACGAAGTAATTCTGCAAGGAAACAGATTTTCAATACCCCTGAAGTGAAGACGGTTGTATTTTTGCAAGTGATGCCTAGCGAGGCAGACAAACCGTCATCTGGTGGGGGTGATCGGATGGCCGCTTCACGTGGGAGTGAAACGCTTATTCAGACGCAGTTAGGTAGAACCAGACGTCTTGGAACTGAGACCTTAACAACGGCGATGTTAGTTTTTGGTGCGTGGAGAGAGAGCGTTTACGCGTGGGTGGAACGAAGTGTGGCAGAAGTGGACCCACGCTTGGTGCCCGGGTGCCGGAGGATCCCTGGGCGCGTAATGTGAGGCCAGCGTAAGGTGGGAGAGCAAGCAGGGATGGAGGGGACGAAAGGATGTAAGTAAGTTGCGGGCGAAGTCGCGGGTGCTGGAGGAGGTAGTAGTGAGGCAAGTAGAGTGAGAGGAGCGGGGCGGTGAGAGGGAAGGTGCAGTGGGCCGTGATGTAGGGGGGAGCGAGCTGCCAGGGGGTGCCTGGCGAGGAGGGGCGGGAGGTGGGGCGGGTGGGCGGGAAGGAGAGCTTGAGTTCAATCCTCAGGAGAGAGGCGAGGAAGGAGCTGTGGGGGTGTGGGGGAGAGGGGTGAGTCGCGGAGGTACAGGCGAGGGCCGAAGACGGATGGGGGGCGGGAGGAGGTCGCATAAGCACTCTGAATTCATTAAATTTTTGGCCATAAAACAAAAACATGCTTAAACAAGAATTTAATGGGTTTCCCAAAGAAATACTTTGAAAGAAAACGTTGAGAGGATCTTTATTGTGGCCGAGGGCTGCAAATTCTCAAATCTTTGTTGGTGGGGGAGGAGTCGCCCCAAAATCTTTTTTCCTAACTATTCTCTTTGGTGTTTCTTAGATGAGTTGTGGGACTCCAAAAATTAAAACTGAAATCCAAAGGAACATTTTTCCGTGTGATATGGTTAAGAGGACGTCCCACCACTAACTTGCACTACAACATCACCCTTATAAAATGAGCGAAACAGCGAAACATCTTCGATTAAATCGAGTTAATTCCGAAAAGATTCTTGATTTGGATTTTACTCGATCAGGGTTGGGGAGTAAGATGCGGCAGAGTTGCATGGTTGGTTCATCGACTTCAACTGTTTCACCCAATCCTTATATATCACAGACGTTCATGCAAAGATATTTGCTGCATTCATGCAGCTGCATGCTGGAGAAATGAAGGTTTGAAGAGATAATGGGTTCATGGTGAGCAACTTTGAAGGGAATGAAGATGAAAAACCCATATTATTCATATCTAATTGGGTAATTTTCATAATTTCCAAAATCTAAGTGAAAGTCTTCTTAACAATGTTAATTTCTAAAATTCAATATTTTATTTACCCTTAAATCTATTTTAGCAAATTAATTATTAATAAAACATAATTAAGAATAATTATTTAATAATTTAAATAATTCTAATATTTAATATCCAATATTAAAATAATTTTTACTACAAATTCTCTATTTCATATATTTAAAAAATTAAAATATATTCTCTGAATTTCAATTTGTTCTAATTTGAACGGTTTCAAATAACTTATCACGTTACTTCTAGAAGATAATCCATTCTGAGCTAGAGGGAACCTCCGTGAGACCTACAATTCATGGCTCCAACGACCAAGATTAATTGCTTAAACCAACATTAGACCGAATCTAACACCATTCGTTAACTAATTCGGCACTTCTCCACTAAAGACCCATACATTGAACTCTCTCTCCACAGTAATATATCTATGTCCACTCGGATATTAACCATCATTAGTAAGCAACCCTTCACAGGTTGTTCATAATAACGGTAGGTCAAATCTCCTGTTTTACCCCCAAAAATTACCTCTTGTTGCCCTAAGTCCCCACTGGATCCCCTAATAAACATTGTTTGTGATCCAATCAACAAAATTCGAGTCCCTCGCAGGCCAATGAGAAGGCGGGACCCCTTGTTCAAACCTAGAATCAGCCACTCTAAGGGGAACAACCTCCGCTACTATCCCTAAAGCAGATAGAGTGAATTCCCTCTTGCGAGCGCGCGTATGTTTCTTCAACTATCTATCCAGGTCTTACCCCTAAAAAATGGAGTCTTATTGAGCCGGGGGTGGCAGTGGGTGCAGTGCAAATCCCAGCCGTATGAAAAGTCTAGAGTGTAATCCGACACTAAACAGAGCAGTTTAGTTAGACTCAGAATTAAGGGTCAAGGTTAACCTAGGTCATGCGCTTTGAAATAGTCAGTCTTTAAAACAATAAACAACATATATAAAGTACAGCTACTCATTTCGTGACCGATCTTGACAAAGCCCTTTGCACTAAAGGACACGCGCGCCACTTCTCATGTCCAATATGAACGAGGTTATGATCACTTCGTTTGTAGTACTTTACAACTCCTTGTAACAATAAACAAAGCAGGACGTATCCAATAGTGGTTACCAGAATAAGGTACCCAACCTTATTCATATATCATAATCATTTAACTAGTTACTGAACCTGATCCACCTTATGTCTCCACATAAAGTTCCAAGTACTCATCCAATAGTTAAGGGATTTTTTGATTTATTGGATTTCTATAAACAATATGTCTATTCAATAAAACCTTTATTGAATTTTCAGAATAAGTCCATTGTTTACATACTACGAGTTTTTAGGACATAAAACCTAACAAATTCTCACTTGGACTAAAACTGCAATGGTAACTATATATTCTTATATATAAGACTAAGTTTCTGAGTTTTATAGAGAAATACAAGAAACTAGGGCTTCCCATACCCATCTTTTATCATTCGGTATCTCCTATACCCGATATTTCACCCACATTGCCCTAGGTTATTCTGGTATTCCTAGTTCTACTACGTAATTCTCAAACACTTTTAGTCGAGAGAATCATTGTAAACACTGTTAGTATACAAATAGGCTTTTGAAATAAAACTATATGGGGATCGGATCCCATTCTCAATAATGGCTAGGAAAGCACACTTCTTTCCCACTACATTGAAGTATTCTCAACTTTTTGAACAAGATGCATCTGATCTTATTCTCAACAACTCTTTGTTAACAGTTCAGATCTAGAAATCTTTAAACTTTTTATACTTTGATCATAGCCATTTAAATATCCGAATATTTTCAAATGGCTTTTGACAATTTTTATTCTAATAGAGCGCATCCATAGCGTTACCAAGATAAGGTTTCCCTCCTATCTATATACTACAGACCATTTTGGTTATCACTTAAGACATGATCCACTTGTATGTCACCACATACATGCTTAAGTTACATACATATAACCAAAGATTTTAGGTTTATTGGTTTGTGGTAAAGCAAATAAAACATTCAACTGAGCAAAATCAAGAAGTGAAGTAAAATAATATATATTATACATCACAAGCGTTCGTACAAACTAGTTACAAACTATAGAACACTAGACTTTAGAGCATCAACACCAACAGCTTGTTGATTATATAAAAAAAATATTATTTTGTCTATATTAAGTACACTATTTATACGTAAAAAATTGTAAAAAAAAATATTATTATTTAATTGAATTCACATATCAAATGAGTGTTAAGAATATTTAGACGAAAAGTACATATGTAGTTTAAAAGTATGTAACATATAACAAAAAAAAAAACCAAAAAATGAAAATTTTTTCCTAGAACATTTTCCAGCAAAAATGAGTGAAAAATAGAGATTTATTCTCTGATGATCCTCCAAATTTAGAGGAAATGAAAGTGAAATTGTTGAAGAAACGTGGTGACATTCCATTAGCTGTGACGATGATGGGGGAGATTTAATTAAAAAAAACATGATATAGTAAAAATATAGAGCAACAATAGAAAGAAGGAAAAGAAGATAATAATGAAATTCATGGAGAAAAATTAGCTACAATCAAAAGTTTTGATTTTGTTTTGGTTTCTCATTTTATATAATGAGTTAGTTGTTGTTCATTGCCCAAAAAAGAAATAGAGAAAAAAATTAAAAATTAAAAGAAAAAAATTGCAATTCATATTTTATTCCAACAAAGATGGGTAGAATTATTGAATAAAAAAGATTCAAAACATAAATAGTAATCATAAAAGCATATTATTAAATAAAAAAGTTTCAAAAAACTGCATCAGATACCTAGATATATGAACTCTACACCCAAAACATAGATATATGAACTCATACCAAATAACTTTGCACCCCAAACACAGACTTACGAACTCATACCAAATAACTTTTCATCCCAAATACAGACATATGAACTCCACAGGTATATGGACATCATATCTCAACTCTACGCCCCAAACAGTCCTTAAAAAAGACCTTTTGAAAAAAAAAAAAAATTAAAGACATTTATCAAAATATATGGTCAAAGACGGGATAACAACAAATATATGAATTTAACAATCATATATTTTATCCAAATATAAGTTTAAAGATTTTAAACAATTTTATAATCTAATTAAAATCGAGTTTGTTATCCTACTCTATTTGTAGGTTTCAAAAAAATCCTATTGGATATTTATTGATCTTGACCTTTTTTATTTTTTATTTACCTGATTAATTTTATCCATTTTATATTTCTATGTCTCATTTGGTAATCATTTTATTTTTTATTTTTTAAAATTAAATCTATAGACGTTATTTCCCCAAATTTCTCAATTTATTATCTATTTTTTTAAAATAACAAGGCCAAAAATTGAAAACTAAAAAAAAAACATCTTTTAAAAAATTATTTTTATTTTTAAAATTTAGCTAAAAAATTGTACAAAGATGCAAATCATCGTAAGAAATGGAAAAAAAAAAAAAAAAAAAAAAACAAAAAATGGAATGGTTACCAAACAAGTTGTAGTTTTTAGAAATTTCCTATTGTTTTGCCTTAGTTTTTAAAAACTTATTTCAATTCTAGCTCTTTTACTTAAGAAAGATTCAAATCACCATAAGAAACTGGAAGAAAATAACTTTAAGTTTAAGATTATAGATATAGCATATGTTTGTGACAATGAGACTTTTTTGTGTTTTACGTTTTTTTTAAAAAAATTTCCTTATTTTTAAATAATATGAAAATTTTGTTGCTGTGATTGTAGATAATTTTTTATTGGTAAATATGATTCTACTTGTGTTTGAAAGGGGAGAGGGCTTGTTCAGTTTTTGAATTGGGTTAGTCAATTTTAATTTGTGATTGTTATGCTTATAGTTGTTTAGTATCTTAAATAACATTTTTAACATGATACATGAAATTGAAACTAGAGTACTGCTTATGGTTTTTTTTTTTTTTTTTAATTCTTTTGCAGAGTTGTCCAACTCTACTTATGGAATTGCAAGTATGCAAGCCTTCAATATGGGTTTGAAATTGGAACTAGACTACTCGTTATAGAGTTTCTTTGTTTGATTTCAAGCATGGTTTATGTGAACAAAGTTTTATTTAGAGCTTATTGTATGATTAGAAGTTTGTTATTCAATCTTTTGAAGTTAAAAAATAGTTGTTGATCATATTTTCATAGTTGGAGCTCATTCACATACTTTTTGTTTCTTTTGTTTAGAGATTCCGTTCGTAAGTTAGTTTTCTTCTTGGTTAAGCTCTTTGAAGGTATGTACATTTTTGCAGTTGATTTTTTAGCATCCTTGCATTTAACTTTTTTAGCATCTTTGAAGCTTTTTGAAGGCTGGAGCCCTTTGATTAGGAACAAAGTCGGAATCATTAGAATCAGTCGACGCATCAATCCTAGGAACTAAGACTTGGGTATTCTCCATGTATAGAAACAAAAGAGGAAATATAAGTCAAGCAGTAAATTACCTTGAGGAATGAAGGATTAAAGATGAAGATTGGAGTGTGGTGAGTTTGGTGGCTAAGTAAACCATTTTTTATAAGGGATTCTGGTACGAAAAACGAAGCTCTTCACCTAAACCAAGCCAAGACATGGATGCTAGAGGATTTGAGTCACCCAATTCGAGAAAGGGGCAACTGTGGAGGGTGAAATTGAACCCAAATAGAAAATTAAATCTGAGGTTTGGGTAAAGACAGTTGAGCTAAGAATGTTGGCTAAGAAAAGTTAGCCAAGCTTAACCGGCAACCCAAAGGTAGAAGCCAAGTTGATAGACTTTCAAATGGCTTTTGGCTAAAACAATATTGTATCTTATGTATAATGAATGTATATATATATTTAAATAAATATATGTATATATATATTTAAGTAAAAAGTATATAAATATACACGTGTATATTTAAATAAATAAATTTATATATATATTCAAAGCGGGGGTCTTTTGAGAAAATGCCAACCCTTATGTGTTAGCAGCTGGGCCTATGAGCCCAACTGGCCTCTAAATGAGGTCAGCCCAAAGTTAATGGGATTGGCCACCAACCCCAATCCATTTCTATCCTCAATTGGGATTAATTTTCATAGTTTTTAAATTAGTGGAAACCTCTTTTAAAATGTTAATTTAAAGACTATTTATTTACCCAATTTCGTTTGTGTAGCTCAATTATTATATTATTAAAGAAGCATAACTTAAGAATAATTATTGGTAAATCAAAAGTCATACTTCCATCTAAATGTCGAGCACATTAAGAGTTGAAGTTCGTAACAGCTCGGATAATGATGGTTCAGGTGGAAAACGGATAAAGTAACGATTAATAATGGCTTAGAAGCTGAAGAGACAAACTATGTTGAATTATTACATAGACGGCCTATATAATTCAAGGGGTGGTATGTTTTTCAACCTATTTTAATTGTTACTAGTTGGCTCAAATTCAAACCCAATTCTAATTTGAGTGTTGAAATGGATTTGGCTCAACATCACAGTGTTAGCTTTACTCGCTTTTCTTGCAGGATATCCCGTTATTCTCCTTCAAATACAAATTTAGGTGCAATTTTCGGTATCAACATTTACTATGAACACCAAATATTAGCATGTGTATACAATATTTACGGTATAATTTTATTTGTTCCATTTAAGGACAAAACTCGAAAAGGTCTTAAATGAATCAAAATTTTCAACAAAATTAAAATATTGTGACAAAAATAAAAATTGTCACATTAACCATTTCGATGAAACAACAAATTGTTCCAAAGTTACTCCTTGTATATATGCGATTTTTTCTAAAATTTCGTTGTAATTTGTGAGGATTTTGCAAAGGTGCGACGAAAATGTTAACGTCGCTACTTTTTTACGATTTACATAGTAATTTCGTTGCAATTTGTGAAGATTTCGAAAATTCGTCTCTAAAAATCTTCACTAACTAGGATTCGCTAACATTTCTTCCAACGTGTACTTTTTCGTTGCTAAAGATTATGTGCAATGAAATAAAGATCATATCTTTTGCATTGAGTACTATAATAAATTACTATAATAAATTTTATTCTTTAATTGTTGTTCAAATTTGATCGCTAATGTCATCTCCCAACCAATTTATGTTGACTTTGAGTTAGTCCAAAAATGAATTAAATTTTATAAAAAAAAATATATATATATATATATATATAATTATCGTAAATTATGATCGAATGCACATAGCCTGCAATACATTTAACTATTTTCCTTTCGTGTAAGCCTCTAGAAAAAATTTCATGTATACTAAACCACATATGCCGAAACATCGCTATTAAGCGCATCAATAATCGGCTGGTCTCGAGTTAAATCGGTAGCCGGAGTTTCCAAGTTAGGGTTCGGAAACCAGTTGGTCGGCTTAATCGCCGCGATCTTCTTCCTATTTAGGCACAACACAGCACTGTTACGGAAATCCTCGACAATCCTGAATTCCAATTGATCGCCGGTACCGGAAACCGGAGACGATTCCAGAGCAAAAGCACGGCGGAGGTAAATCTGAGACGCCGATTTGTTTCGGTTCCGTTTGGCGCTAATTCGCGAGTCTCGAATCTGAGCCAACTCGCCGGGTTTCAAGTACTTACGGAATTGTTTCTTGCGATTTGCTGCAGTTTCCATGGCTTTTAACCGGAGAAAAGTTAGGGTTTAATAGCGAATTGAAGTTCGAGAAACGGGAAGAAGGCAATGGAGGGAAATTCAGAAAATGAGAGACGATGAGCGGTGGCCGGTGAGTTTGAATTTATGTTGTGGTTTAATTTTAAATCCTGTTTTCATTTGGATTGCATTACCTTTAATCATTCCTAAAATCTTATCTCTTTTATTTTTATATTAATTTACGTTTTCAAATCTATTTCGGATCATCCAGTTTTTAATTACTTTTATCAAATAATAATTTAGATTAAATTTAAAATTAGTCATACTATCATAATTTTATTATTATTATTATTGGTGAAAATATCGTTTTGGCATTTTGAAATTTGTTTAATTTTAATCCATTTACTTTTAAATGTTTGATTTTAGCTTACTTTCAATAAATCATAAATTTAGTCCCTACTACTAACTATTTTGTTGTTCGTTATTTTTAAAAAAAAATTATTTATTAACATTTTTACTATAAATTTTGAAAATTATTATTTAATAGCTCAATTTTATAAATTTTTCTTGTATTTTCTTACATGACAATTATTATTAAGTTTTAGGATTGTTTTCAAAAATAAGAAAACGAGTCCACTTATTTACAAATATAACAAAATCTTATTATCTATCATTAATAGATATTGATAATCTAAACTCCAAACACAAACTATTATAACTCAATTGACTATATTAACTAACTTCTTGCTCCAAACACCCCCTTAATATAAGAAAATATTTAAAACAATTACGCTATTATTATTTGATAATCAAATTTGGTCAAAATTAAATTCAAATGACGAAATTTAAGATTTATTGAAATTACATGGACTAAAATCGAACAAATTTAAAAGTACAAGAATCAATATTTTATTTAAAACTAAAATATTTAAATAATTATAAATTATGAGAATAATCGAAATAATAAGATGTTTTGCATACCTATTTTGTCTTTGGAATTTTCTTAAACTTTTTATCTCCTCATTTATTAATGGTTACACGTCAAAGTGGTGAATATAGTAAAATATTTTAAATCATCTTAGTTAAAACTTAAATCTATTCGTTTTATATTAATATACTTTTTTAAATCCTTTTTCTTATGAAAATTTGAAGGATTCACTTTTATATATATAAACAATTACTTTTTAAAAATTAATATAGATTAGATAAAGTTAGTTGCAACTTAAGAACATATAAATTTTTAAATAATTATGAATTAATATCAGTGTAAAAATAATCGAAATAATTTTGTCCTTCGAATTTTCATAAATCCCTATCTTGTTTTTCATTACAATGGTAAAATATTTTAAATGATCCTTAGTTAACGTTGACCTACTAGTTTTCCAAAGATCAATGTAACTGACTTTCTAAGACTTATCGTAAGTTGTTGCTTCATACATGCATAAGCCTCAAACAAATTTATTTACATAAATACTTTTGTAACATCCAAATAACTGAAAATCTTTCAAAATAAATTTCATGAAGCCTGATAAATAAATAAATAAATCAACCATGAAATTCTAAATTCTCACATCAAGACTAGAAATTTAAAACACTTAAACATGAAAACATGAGCGAAAGCATTTCTTTGATCCCAATGGCGTGGTCACGGATTCCTTCTGTCATTCATTGATACGTCCTTGCTCTTACCTAAAAAACATAATGTAAGAAATGATGAGTATAAAATACTCAATAAGTAACCCCACTACCGGGATCAGGCTAAGCATCTATGTCCTCTAGATGTTACTTTCTAGTGAGATATGCATAAATCTCTACTTAGTTAGTGGTTAGTTGAACCTACACTACCGTAGATTAGGTGTACCCACAAACCTTTGGTGAATCCCGAAGGAAACACAAACCTTCGGTGAAGTCCCGAAAAAAATTACCATCTCTAGTGAATCCCGAAGGAGACACAAATTTCTAGTGAATCCCAAAGGAGACACAAACCTCTAGTGAATTCCAAATGAGACACAAACCTCTGGTGAATCTCGAAGGAAACACAAACTTCTGGTGGGTAACTAATTACGGGTGGGGGTAACTACCACTATCATAATCATAACATGCATCATGAAACATAGTCTCACAACATGCAAATACATAGCATCATGTCAATGTTCATCTAGCAATTCATATAACAAGGTAATTTGGTTCATACTGGCACTCGTAACATGCTTTAAAACATAATCAAGATCAACTTATTTATCCTCATGCAACTTGATGTAAATAGTCTTAGAATCCTCAAATAATAAATCTTAAATTTAACGCCTGGCACATAGGCGATTCCAATAGTATTACTTACCTCAAATAGCAAGTTTAAATAACAAGCAAATCAATCTATCCTTGCCAATGCAAATTCTTAAATCAAACCCAATGCATAAACCAAAATTTACTTCAACATGTAAAATTTAATCCTAAAACACAAATTCACCTTACAACGTCTCCAAACCACTTAACCAAATAGTGGCTTGACCTAAACTCACTCCAAAACTTCGAACAATAATTTAATCCTTTGCACATTCCATAATAGGCATTAAAACCCACATTACAGTGATTATATCAAGGCCCAAAAAAATTCCAAAATCAGATTCTCACCTAAAAAAAATTATCCATATGGTCCTTAACACTTAATGATGATCAAGCCAACATTCTCCAAATCTTGAATCTAGAATTTCAATATTATGGGTTAATCAATTCAGACCAAAACCTTAGTGGCCAATAATAAATCTCCAAGAAATTCCAAAAAAGAAAGAAACACTTACATAAAATTGTCTCGAAATTGATTCCAAATTTGGTGAACAACACCTCAAAATCCTTCGATTATATTCAACAACGATTACGGACACCAGAGTTTCAAACAACAATCCAACTGATCAAAATGAAATCCTATATGTCCTGAACAAAATGACCAAATTTCAGCACGATCCAACAGTTTAAACTCCAACAATCGACAATTTTGTGGAAGGTGTCGCTGAAAAATCGAATTGTTTTCTCTCCGATTTTCTGCCTCTTTTCACTCCCCTTTAGTTTCGAAAAATCTCAATTCTTTCATTTTTTTTTCAAACTTTAAAAAGATAAATAAAATATTTTATCACAACATCTCCAAAATCTCCAAAGATTCTATAAAATTAATAAATCAATTAACTTCTCAAATTACTTAGGCTTCGAAAATCAAAATTAAATGGCATAAAATCCAATACAAATTAAATCCTTTCAAATATTTAAATCAATTAAAAACCACATAAATTTTGTTATCTTTTAAGTTGGCCCCAAAATCCAAAATCAAAGGGAGGTAAAATTCAATCAAGATAATTAGTTCGAATATCTAATCAATTAAATTCAATTTGACCAATAAAAGCTTTTCAATTATTTTAATTTAATCCCAATTTTAAAAAATGAAAGGGAAATTAAAACTCAATAATTTTAGATAACTAATTTTAATTTTCCTGAAATTCATGATGTTACAAGCAGAGGTTTAATTTCTCACATATTGTTATACTAAAAAAAAAAGTTAAAATTAGCCCTTAATAATAAGGGAGAATTGGGTCGGATAAATCAAAATCATCATGATTATGACAAGGCATTTTTACATGAAATGCCTAAAGAATAGGCACCAGGAAACGGAGGAAAAACGAGTTGTGTAGGGGATAAAGCAAGTGGGAGAGAAAACAACACTATCGTATAACAGAAGTGCTTATCGCAATATAGGTGCTACACGATCGTGTAGGATATGCTGAACGATCGTTTAGGAAAGGTGTACGATCGTTTAGTAAAACTGCGAGGTGGACGATCGTTTAGGCAAGAAGCGACTATCGTATAGGCTCTCGGGCGATCGTTTTAGAAAACACCACAGCGCGATTTCACAAAATCTTTTAGGCGGAATTATGGAATATCGATTGCACGATCCAAAAATGAAAACTTTTCTCATTTTTAAATCATTCGGTTACGATAACTGACGTTGCCCCACTACCCACGTTCGAACGTGAATTTTGGATTAATTATCATATAATTAACCAATTAAGTAATTAATAAAATATAATCATATTATATTTATATTCTATAGTTTTGATATCACATATCTACCTATAATATTTTCTCCTCTACTTGATATAAATCATATTTATATCTAATTTTCTCCAAAATAATGTATCTCATACATTTAGCCAATTATATCATATATAATCGAACTCCTCTTGTCAATTTGAACATTTCAAATTAACCCCAAACACTAGTTCTCAACTTTATCCAAGCTACCTAGGGGACCTAATAGACCTGTTGCTCGAAAGCTCCAACGGTACGTGAATAGCTAACTAAACTCTTTAGCCACGAGATCTACCATCCTATTAACTGTTAGGCATTCTACTAAAGAACAATAGTGAACTTCTTCTTACCACAAATATATTTCTCTCTGTCCATCGGATATAACCAATCATGAGTACGATAACCCTTCACAGATGGTCGTAAGTACAGCTGGACCCAAATTACCGTTATGCCCATGTAGTTAACATTTCACTCAAGTACCATTGATTCCTCTAAATGAACAATACAACATAGTTCTACTATGTGTGAACCCTCCGGCCCAAGAGAAGGTGTGTGGTGCCACACCTTCAAGTCCTCAGAATCAGCCTTTAAGGGAGCCATCTATTTACTTACCCCTGCTTCGGGGAAGGAGTGAATTCCATCTTGTGTAGCTGAGTTTGCCCACCCCAAAATCAAACGACTCCCCAAAATGGTAGGTTTGAATCGGCAACCTGGCCACTGGCACACCATACAAATCATAGGGCCGTCGTCAATGGAAGGAATTCATAACTCACTTAGGATTGAGGTCATGTTACCCAAATATGGTCATCTCAGTGAAGTGAGTCTCTGTCATGAACGGTGTTATATAAACGAGACGTTAACACGTCGTGGTCAGGTCTTATATACTCTTGGTATAGGACGCTCCGCTCGCATGTCCCCCACGAATGATCAGGATCAGACCATCCGTGACAAGTCACAACACTTGTGAACATATTCCACAAAGCGGGCCGCATCCGTAGCGTTACCACGGATAAGGTTTCCTCCTATATCCATTATACTACAGACCATTTTGGTTATACTACTCACAGACATGATCCATTTTTATGTACTTACTAACATGCTTGAGTCACATACAGATAACTAGAGATTTGATGTTTATTGGTTTGTGGTAAAGCAAATAAAACAAGTAACTGAGCAAAAATACAAATGTGAAGTAAGTATCCAATATTAACATACAAGCATTCGTACATACAGTTACAAACAACAGAACACAAGACTTTAGGGCATCAACTCCAACAAAGAATATCATGGAGGAGAGAGAAATAAATAGATAGAAATAAATAAATATAATTATATATATATAATTATTTATATATATAATATATAACGTAGGTGATGACTAAATTATAAATATTCAAGTGAAAATAGGGAAGCCCAATAGCTCTTTTTTTTTTTTTTTTTTTTTTTTTTTTTTTTTCTTTTTTGTAAAAAATGAAATGTTCAAAACATTAATTTAATATGTGCCTATTCTTTAGGCATTTCATGTAAAATGCCTTGTCATAATCATGATGATTTTGATTTATCCGACCCAATTCTCCCTTATTATTAAGGGCTAATTTATAACTTTTTTTTTTAGTATAACAATATGTGAGAATTAAACCCTCTGCTTGTAAACTATCATGAAATTTCAGGAAAATTAAAATTAGTTATCTAAAATTATTGAGTTTTAATTTCCTTTCATTTTTTAAAATTGGGATTAAATTAAAATAATTGAAAAGCTTTTATTGTCAAATTGAATTTAATTGATTAGATATTCGAACTAATTATTCTTGATTGAATTTTACTCACTCTCCCTTTGATTTTGGATTTTGGGGCCAACTTAAAAGATAACAAAATTTTATGTGGTTTTTATTGATTAAAATATTTGAAAGGATTTAATTTGTATTGGATTTTATGCCATTTAATTTTGATTTTCGAAGCCTAAGTAATTTGAGAAGTTAATTGATTTATTAATTTTATAGAATCTTTGGAGATTTTTGGAGATGTTTGTGATATATTTATTTATTATCTTTTTAAAGTTTGAAAAAAAATGAAAGAATTGAGATTTTTCGAAACTAAAGGGGAGTTGAAAAAGAGGCAGAAAATCGAGAGAGAAACAATTCGATTTTCAGCGACAGCACTTTCACAACATAAAATTGTCGGATTGGTTGGAGTTTGTTAAAACTGTTGGATCGTGCTGAATTTGGTCATTTTGTTCAGAGACATATAGGATTTCATTTTTGATCATTGATTGTTTGTTTGAAACTCTGGTGTCCGTAATCGTTGTTGAATATAATCGAAGGATTTGAGGTGTTGTTCACCAAATTTGGAATCAATTTCGAGACAATTTTATGTAAGTGTTTCTTCTTTTTTGGAATTTCTTGGAGATTTATTATTGGCCCACTAAGGTTTTGGTCTGAATTGATTACCACTAATATTGAAATTCTAGATTCAAGATTTGGAGAATGTTGGCTTGATCATCATTTAAGTGTTAAGGACCATATGGATAATTTTAGGTGAGAATCTTGATTTTGGAATTTTTTTGGGCCTGGATATAATCACTGTAATGTGGGTTTAATGCCTATTAATGGAATGGCAAGGATTAATTATTGTTCGAAGTTTTGGAGTGAGTTTAGGTCAAGCACTATTTGGTTAAGTGGTTGGAGACGTTGTTAAGGTGAATTTGTGTTTTAGGATTAAATTTACATGTTGAAGTAAATTTTGGTTTATGCTTGGGTTTGATTTAAGAATTTTGGCATTCGGCAGGATAGATTGATTGCTTGTTATTTAAACTTGCTATTTGAAGGTAAGTAATACACTATTGGAATCGCACTTGTGCCCAGGCGTTAAATGTTAAGATTTATTATTGAGGATTCTAAGACTATTTACATCAAGTTGCATGAGGATAAATAAGTTGATCTGATTTATGTTTTAAAAGCATGTTACGAGTGC
>NC_052350.1:47400881-47403440 GCF_009727055.1 Benincasa hispida | reverse complement strand
GTCCTCTACCAAATTCACCAAAGCCCACCCTTTGGGTTTTCACTCCGAGAATACCCGGGCTCATTAGTGGTGAAGTCATCCCCATTGCGGCATTCGTGTTCACGTTGATCGTGCTGCTACTGTCGACGTTCCCGTCGGGCGTTGATAGATCTGTTGGAGGGTTCTGTTGCGTTGGGGGTTCTAAAGTTTGAAGATAGTCTTCAACTGGTACGAAACTCTTTCCCTTATGTTTTTGTTGTTCATAGCATGCCGTTAATTAAGTTTTGATTGCATAACTGTATGTGTTGTATGTATATTGTTCGATTTCGGTCACTGTGAGATCGGAGCGATCCAAACATGCTCATGGAACTCTCGGTATGAGATCCTTCAATTGGTATCAGAGCCAGGTTCTGATACTCCGATTTCATCTGTTGCAACAAAATGAAATATACATTCATGGTGGGTGCATTTCTACGTTGTTTAATTGTTAAATCTGTTGTGGATGTGCCGGATTAATGGATGTTTTCAGCATGATTAGCCTCGCTTTGATTTAAATCCTTTTACATTTGCGGTTGTTTGTAAAGGCCCCTGTATTTTTGGGCATTAATAATCGTTTTCGAGTCTGTATTCAAAGTTTGTTTGAAATTTTGAGTCGTTCATCTAAGTTATGGGCAGGCGTTACGGCTCTTCGAGGAAGAAGGCGATTTAGAGTTGATCGCATCGTGCAGAAGATGTTCTACGCTATCACCATTGATCGCATCGTAAAGATGAAGGAGTACGCGATCGCTGATGAACGCATCGGTTAAGCGATGGTGAATGTGATCAAGAGTTGGTCACATCGAATTGACGATCGAGTACGCAATCGCTGAGTATCGCGTCGTGTAGACAATGAGATGCTCGCGGATCGTTTAATGCGTGCGCGCTAGACGATCGTTTAGGTTAGCAAGCTTCATCGCTTAGTAACTCACTAAACGATCACTTAGCATCGCAAGGTAAATCGTTTACCTGATTGCGAGCATCGTGTAGACGATGAAATGCTCGTGTATCGTTTAAAGCGCGTGCGCTAGACAATCGTTTAGGTCTGCAAGCTTCATCGCTTAGTAACTGACTAAATGATCGCTTGGTAACTCAAGGTAAATCGTTTACCTGTCATCGCGCTACACGATCGCATAGACGATCAGGCTTCGCAGCCTAGTCGTCATCTACGTGATCATTTACTTATGTTCCTATCTTCTAGTGTGCGCTGAACGATCGTCTACCTACAAAGTTTGCTACATGATGAAGACCTTCTGGTGGTTCAAGACCTGGTTCGCCTGTGAATCGATTTGCTCGATGAAAAATGTAATAGATAGGATTTTTTCCATTCCGGTTTTTTGTAAAGGCTCATCCCGGTCCATTAATTCTTTGTTTATTACATGCAATGTATGTCTTTATATGTAATATGGTATATACATACAGTAAATCCCACCTTAGGTTATGCAATGGTCATGCATCATCTTTTTATTGTAATTGTTATAATGTAGAGAAGCATGGTTTTAATTATGTAAGAGCATGCTCATGCATCATTAATATAAGAGTTATATTTATGCATGCATAAAAAACATTGATATACATCATCTTTATATTATAAATGTTATGGTATACGAGTGAATGATAGCATGTTTGCTAGGTTGTTACGCGTTATATATATATAAGTTTTATATAATAATGATCGAACATTGCATGAAGCATGACACATAGGTTATTTTATAAATGTCATAAACGCCTCGTTGTGCGCAATGTTTTTAGTTGTTTCTTTTAAAAAAATATCATGCATGCTCACTTAGAACTAAAAAGAATAAGAAAGACATGCATGCTCACTTAGGTTTAATTCATAGTTTTAAAGTGTTTAAAACTTGGATCACATAGACCTAAGATCACGGTTCTAATATGATTAGCAACCCTAAGGCTTTAATCTTTTAATTAGTTTAATAGGATTAAATTGGCCAATAAAAGGTTAAAGTGTAGCAAATCTATCTATAAGGGACCTTTTATCTAAGGCGGGTTCTGTCTAGGCTTGGGTATTTAAGTTGCCAGAAACGTAACACTCCTACCTGGGAACTTACCCGGAAAGGTGAATTAGATAGACTTAATGCATGCATGCAAATTAAGGACAGGCCATTAAAGTGTTTAAATGTGACTACTTGAACTTGTTCATATTTCATAGACAAACGTTGTTTATGAGCAGAGTTTAAAAAGATAACTTAGAATAAAAATCAGTAGTCAGATTGTCTAGGTTAGTGAATCCCTAGGTAGAACATTCAGTGGAAGGTACTTGGGACATAAGGTGCTTCACTTAAACCTTTCACGTTTCTCCTAAATAGTCCACACCATGAGATCTATCATCGGCCTCGCGGCACCTTTGGCGTGTCCCCCCAATGGATGGTGTTTGGGTAGGTTAATCTGTCTTTTCCCTACGGTAAGCGCATTAGAGCGGGACTCTGGCACCGAAAGTGAGGGGTTACACTTATGCGGAATAGTTAAAAGTTAATGATTCTGGACCAAAAAATGGTGGCTATTAGGTTCAGTTCCAAGAGTTGG
>NC_052350.1:47397711-47400231 GCF_009727055.1 Benincasa hispida | reverse complement strand
GTTCAGAAGGCATACTAGCGATGGACAAGAGCGAATGAGAAGGCCCGAGCCTACATCTTGGCAAGTCTTTCTGAAGTCTTGGCCAAGAAACATGAGCCTATGGTCTCAGTGCGTGAGATCATGGAGTTCCTGCGGGGGATGTTTGGACAACCGTCTGAATAGCTTATGCATGAGGCTCTTAAATACATATTCAACTCCAAAATGCAAGAAGGCATCTCTGTTCGTGAACATGTGCTAAACATGAGGGTCCACTTTAATGTGGCGCAGTTTAATGGGTCTACCATCGATGAGGGCAGCCAGGTTAGCATTATCCTGCATTCTTTGCTGGAGAGCTTCTTGCACTTTGTTAGTAATGTGATTCTTAACAAAGTGAAGTATAACCTTACAACTCTCCTCAACGAGTTGCAGACATACCAATCTTTACTAAAAAGTAAGGAGAGACAAAAGGGTGAGGAAAATGTTGCTTCATCCTCCAGGACGTTCCATAGAGTTCGACCTCAGGAACGAAGTCTACACCTTCTACTTCTAACTCTGAAAAGGGGAGGAAGAATAAGGGTGGTAAGGGTAAAGGGAAGGCACCTGCTAACCCATCATCTGTCGCCCCAAGGAGACGTCCACAAGTTGCTAAGGGAAAGTGTTTCCACTGCAACCAAGATGGACACTGGAAGAGGAACTGTCCTTGGTATCTGAAAGAGAAGAAACAGCCAAGGCTAAGGTCAAGGTCGATAAAGGTAAATGTGATTTACTTGTGCTTGAAACTTGTTTAGTGGAGAATGATGATTCTACTTGGATAATTGATTCAGGCGCTACTAACCATGTTTTTCATCTTTTCAAGGGATTAGATCTTGGCGACAGCTGGAGGCTGGTGAGATGACAATGCGAGTAGGCACTGGGCACGTCGTCTCAGCTGTGGCAGTGGGAGGACTCCAGTTAGCTTTACAGAATAGGTTTCTTATTTTAAATGATGTATATATTGTTCCTGGACTATTGAGAAACCTCATTTCTGTAAAGTGTTTATTGCAATGTAAATATATTGTCTCTTTTGATGTGAATAAAGCGTTTATTCATAAAGATGATGTTTTTATTTGCACAACAAATCTAGAATCGAATTTATATGTGCTAAGGCCGTTAGCCATTAATTCCCTCCATAATACTGAAATGTTCATAACTGCAGTAACTCAATCAAAACGTCGACGAATTTCTCCAAAAGAAAATGCCCAACTTTGGCATCTACGTTTAAGGCACATCAATCTCAATAGGATTGAGAGATTGGTGAAGAATGGACTTCTAAGTGAGTTAGAAGAAAATTATTTACCTGTGTGTGAATCTTGCCTTGAGGGTAAGATCACTAAACGACCTTTTACTGGAAAAGGTTATAGAGCCAAGGAGCCTCTTGAGTTAGTACATTCTGACCTTTGTGGTCCTATGAATGTGCGAGCCCGATGTGGCTATGAGTATTTTATCAGTTTTACTGATGATTACTCCATGTACGGGTATGTTTATCTTATGCAACGGAAGTCTGAATCATTTGAAAAGTTCAAAGTATGAACCTCGGATATTCTTCGGAGTGAAAAATCCAAAAGGTAGGCTTTGGTGATTTTGTAGTAGAGGACGGAGAAAAACGAGTTGTGTAGGGGATAAGCATGTGAGAGAAAACAACGCTATCGTATACAAAAGTGCTTATCACATAGAGGAGCTACACGATCGTGTAGGAATATGCTGAACGATCGTTTAGGAAAAGGTGTACGATCGTTTAGGCGGGAGAAACGACTATCGTATAGGCTCTTGGGTGATCGTTTTAGAAAACACCAGTGCCCTTTCACGAAATCTTTTTGGCGGAATTACGGAATAATCGATGCACGATCCAAAATGAAAACTTTTTTCATTTTAACTCATCGGTTACCATAACTGACGTTGCCTACTAACTCACGTCCAAACGTGAATCTTGTATATTATCATATTAATAATCAATTAATTAATTAATAAATATAATCATATTATATTTATATCATATAGTTTGATATCACATATCTACTATAGTATTTTCTCCTCTACTTGTATAAATCATATTTATATCTAATTCCTCCAAAATAATGTATCTCATACATTTAGCCAATTATATCATATATAATTAACCAGTCCAATATATTCATATATAATCGACTTCTCTTGTTAATTTGAACATTTCAAATTAACCCAAACACTAGTTCTCAACTTTATCCAAGCTACCCAGGGGACTTAATGGACCTGTGACTCGAAGCTCGAACTTTACGTCAATAGCTGACTAAACTCTTTAGCTACGAGATCCACCATCCATTAACTGTCAGACATTCTACTAAAGACCAACAGCTGAACTCTTCTTACCACAGATATATTTTTGTGTCCATCGATATAACTAATCATGAGTACGATGACCCTTCACAGATGCTCGTAAAGTACAGTTGGGCCAAATTACCGTTATGCCCCTGTAAGTTACATTCTCACTTCCTTAAGTACCACTGATTCCTTAATGAACAATAC
>NC_052350.1:47330855-47394838 GCF_009727055.1 Benincasa hispida | reverse complement strand
TCATTAGTGGTGAAGTCATCCCCATTGCGGCATTCGTGTTCACGTTGATCGTGCTGCTACTGTCGACGTTCCCGTCGGGCGTTGATAGATCTGTTGGAGGGTTCTGTTGCGTTGGGGGTTCTAAAGTTTGAAGATAGTCTTCAACTGGTACGAAACTCTTTCCCTTATGTTTTTGTTGTTCATAGCATGCCGTTAATTAAGTTTTGATTGCATAACTGTATGTGTTGTATGTATATGTTCGATTTCGGTCACTATAAGATCGGAGCGATCCGAACACGTTCGTGGAACTCTCGGTAGAGATTCTTCAATTCTCTCTCCCATGCGTATATTCAATCCTTCAATTCTCTCTCCCATATCGATGGCACATATGGCGTAGGGCGAATCGAGAGTGACGGATTGGGCAGATTTGATCTTTCATATATTTGTTAGAATATTTTCAAATACCTAACAAAATGTTTTAAGGTATATTTAAAATAATCATGAATGCGTCAAAATGTTCTAAGATATATTTAAAATAACCATTGTTCCGTAAAAATAAATAAATAAATAAATTGATATGTGAAAACTAACGTAAATAGAAAATAAAATTTCATTAAATGCATTTTTTCCAAATTGAAAAATAGAAAAAAAAATTAAATGCATTTTCTCTCTCCAATTGATAAATGAGAAAAATTACATTAAATGCATTATCTCTCTTTATAATTAATGTATTTTCTTTTTCCATTATTTAAGTAACCTTGAAAATAAGAAATATATATAGAACGAATAAAAGAAAATATAAAAAATGGTAAAACGGCCAAAAATAACACTAAAAGACCTTTTTGAAAAAAATTAAATTTAAAGACATTTATAAAAATCCCTTATGACAATTCAAGACTTTCAGCGATAGGATAACAACAAATATATGAATTTAACAATCATATATTTTATCCAAATATAATTTTAAAGATTTTAAACAATTTTATGATCTAATTGAAATTAAAGTAGGATAGCAAACGATTTAAAATGTTTTTAAGTTTGTTATCTTATCCTACTCTATTTGTAAGTTTCAAAAAAATCCTGTTCATTTATTGATCATGACCTCTTTTTTTTTTTTTGTTTACCTGATTAAGTTTATATCTCTAATTCTAAATTAATGTCTATCTTTACCACTGTTACCAATATTTTAAATCTCAAGTCAAATTTTAAAAACAAAAATTTCAAATCCCGTTTGATAAATATTTGGATCCTATTTAGTAATCATTTTGTTTTTCATTTTTGAAAATTAAATCTATAAACACTACTCACCCTAATTTTTTTAATTTGTTATCTATTTTTTACTATAAACCCAATCTATAAAATCTTAGTGTTTAAAGACTTATTTCAGTTCTAACTCTTTTACTTAAAAGATCCAAATGACAATCACAGTAAAAAGAAAAAAAAAAAATGAAAGAAAATAGACAAACAAGAAAACCAAATTACATGGGAGTTGGATGGTTGTTATGAAATCCAAAGAAAATCATCCAAAGTAGAAATAGTATAAGTTATAATTGCATTTTTCGAGAAAATGTCTAATACTCCAGGATTAGCCAAGTAACATACTCCCTTTGTATACGGATGTTTAAAAGTAATTCCAAAAATCTTTACCAGCACTTCTACTATTTTCAAAATCCACTTTACAATAATTTAATCATTAAAAATAATTTTACTGAAATGAAAATTATATTTAAGAGAATAAGATTAAATATTAAATTAATTTCAAATTGTTAAAAACAGGACAAAAATGATTTTGTTAATTGAATAGCAACCACCATGTCCAAAGCCAAAGGCATAAAAAGAGTTGAAAATCTAGAAAAAGAGATTTTGATTGAAGGGTCTATATTGCACTATTTCCCAACTTGCTTCCTTCTAGCTCTCTTACTGATACAGAAGCAGCAGCAGACCAAACAACTTTGTCAGATCTAGAAATTTACAAGACAGGAAATTGCCAAACCAGTAGAGTAAAGGAAACAAAAACAAAAACAAAAACACCAGAAGATGGAGGGGTTGAGGAAGAAAAGAACTTGATCTTAATAGATATGAGGGTAAAAAAAAGCCACTAAACACTAAAGAGAGAGATTAAAAAGAGGGGAAAAAAAGCTACAATCCTAGAAACCAAAACCCTGTTAAAATTGCCACCCACTTAAAATAATAGAACTCAAAAAGAAGAGGAGATGTTGTCTAATGAACTGAGACTGCATCATCATCTCATCATCATCATCATCATAACTCAGCTCTCACCACCATTGATTTTTGTAAAAATCTAAAAAGCATCATCATCAGTAGTATTGTGGATTCATTCTGGAGACTAGCAAAGCAAGAGAAGACATATTCCATAATTGTAGCCAAAATAAGTATGGAGAGAACTAGCCAGTAGCTTGTTCCTTTTTTTATATATCCAAAGCAGCAAAACTTCTGACAAAACTCCTTGTACCAAGAAGCTCCATTAAACTGCAGGCAGGAGGAGGAAGAAGAAGAAGAAGCTGAACCCACCCCACGCACTTAGTATCCATTCGCTACACCACTTCTCTTTTCTGATGATGGTGTTGTAACTGGCTTCGCACCACCCTTCAGGGCATCTACAGTTTTCAAAACTGATCCATTCTCAGAGATCTTTGTCTCCTCCTTTACCAAATCATTTGTGGCTTCAACTGGCTTTGGAGTTTTCACATCCACTACTTCAGAAACTTCCTTCTTTTCATCAGTAGGCTTTCCTTCCCAAACCTGCATTGCGTAGAAGTGTTAAATAAACACCATGAACAGAAACAATTTCAATTTTAAGAAAAGGGTTTTGCTACCCGGTTCAGACATGCTACCTGTTTCTTGAACTGCTGTTGCTTGGCTTTCTTCTCTTGTATTGTCTTTTGTCGAGTCTCGTAGAAACCAAAATCATCCAAAATGCATGTTTTGCTCGCATGCTCCTTGAAGATTTTTACCATCTTAAGTCCCGGCTCCAACTTGACCTACAAACAAAACATGTATTTTTCAGGACCAGTCACAAATAAGTTTAACCACGAATCAAATTATATGTTCACGAAAATAACTACCTCCTGTGTGTCCCTGCTATTGGTAACAGGCTTGTTCTCGTTGTTCTCAAGAATAATGTGTTTCAAAAGACTGTTGGGAACATCCTTCACTACATGCCACTTAACAGGGAAACAGCCGTTCCATTTGTCTTGTTGCCAGTATTCCAAGTTCTTCTGGAAGTCGACTGGCCCTATCATCTCAGCAAGGCCAACAAACTGACCACTGGTATTGACCTATCCATGGATGAATACAACATCAAATGCAAGAAGAGAAACCATAAACACAAGTAAAACAATTGACAATCTCAAATAGATACACACCGAAAAGAAAAGAAAAACCGGACAACCACCAGACTTCTCTTGAGCTTCCTGGAATGCAGCATCAAGTTTCTTGTTGCCATTAGGTGTGCTAGCCCAAACATTATACTTGATGCTTTTATGCACATCATCTTCGCTGTATGATTTAATAACAAAGAATTTGGCCTCAGCATATTCCTCAGGAAAATCTACTTTGTTGTATTGATCTCGGTCTGGAGTAGACACCTTATCTTTTTCTTCCTCGTCAGTTGCATTCATTGGTGGTAAAAGTTGTCCCTTCACAGCGAGAACACTGGGCACAAAGCCCTTCTGGTTCTTGCTACCCTTAGCTCTTGGTCCCCTATTCAGCTCATTCAAACCATCCATGTTCTCGTTTCCATATCCATAATAGCCACCATTTCGTCCCCTAGGCTTGTATTTGTTGTCGACTGCAAGCCACACACGCCCATTAGATCGTGAATCATAACCATGCGAAGCAAACCCTACACCAGATCTGACTGTGTTTCCAAATTGACCATACAACTTATTGGGGTACATCCTATTTATATAACCTTGGGTGGTATTCATTCCTGACATGGGTCTAGGATGAGGAAAACCCTGCAGCACAAAAATTGAAAGAAACATATTAAATCATGATATTCAATACTAAAAAAGAGACTTAAAAGTAGATATAGAATGCTTACTACATAGTGAGAGCCAGGGCGGAAGCTTGGACTCCTTGAAGAAGGTATGTTGTTTGCATTTGAGATAGAAGAGGTAATAGTAGAGCTACTGACCAGCCTAGACTGTCCATCTGAGTACAGTGGACCATCTGACCATGGGAAAGAATTCCTCACCCCTTCAAAACCATATCTGGGATCCTGATAACCCGAAGCAGGAATATGCCCTGGCAAAGCACCCCTTGCATACGCATTTGAACCAAATGTTGAATTTTGATATGTAGATTTTAAGGGAGCTGCACCATTGCTTCCCTTTGTTCCCCCACCATTTGTCAAGCCATTACCATTTGGATTGGTTGTCTCCACTGGAATCGGCTTTTGCTCAGTGGCTGCAGAGGTAGAAATGTCTCCCTGGGTTTGAGGAACTGTGGTCGGACTAGGAGTATACGGCCCACTGGTTGGAGTAAGAGGCTGAAAATATGGAGGATATTGGTAGTGCTGAGGTCCATACAGCTGGCCGTCATTCCCCATCGAGGGAACTGGAGAAGCTGCAGGTGAATAAGGACCATAGGGTCCGTATCCATAACCATGGTGATACATAAGAGATCCATTGTCCCCATAGACTCCCTGAAAATTTTGTTTAGGAAAAAAAAAAAAAAAAAAGAGAACAAAAGACAACAAGTTAGAACATAGCAAAAGTTACAATTCAAGTGGAGGAAATTCATTATCAACGTAGCAGCAAAAACTTACAGAAGTCATTTCAACCCCATCTGAATTTGTATATCTTGAATAATCATCCCCCCAGTCATTTCCAGTCCCATCAAACCCTACAAAACAACCCTCAGAAAGTCAGAGATCACAATGTCAAATTTCCAAGAACGTAATATCGTACTCAAGTTGAATACAATAAGAAATATATCATTGAATATTCAAATTCTAGAATCCATAAATCAATATACCTCCATAGTAATAAGATGGATATCCATTAGGAAGATAGCACATCCCTGGATCCATGAATTCCTGTAAAAACGGAGTCACAGACCGTTCATTTGGAATCTGACTAATAGCAGCATTCCCAGAATCAATGGACCCATATTGATTAGCAGATTGCTATACAAAGAAAATTTTCAGGAGTCAGCTTATTGAAAGGGAGATATAATAGTATAACCAGTCGAAATCTCACCAACTCCACCAAAGTTGGTAGAGTTGACAAGAAAGACAGTACTTGAACAAGCCATATTTCCGTTTTATTATTATGAACTACAAATTTTTTGCAAGACATCCACAAGAATAAAGTACTTCAACTCCGAATCTGAGAGGCAGTACCTTTTTCGTAGGCTCTGGAATCTCAACAGGCTTGGCCTGAGCATCCAATGACAACTTCTGCAGCAAATCTGCAGCTTCTGTAAAAATCAGAAGTAAAGGAAATACACAACTCGTGTTCACAAAATCACTATGCAGACCAAAAACTCTAAAACACGTTCAACATATAAAAATAGGTGAAAAAAACATTATTTTTTAGTTCAAATCCAATTCTAAATTCAATACTAGCATACAAGAGAAAGAAATCTTCCAAACAGATGCGAAAAGAAACCAGATCCCATCATACAAAAACCTAAAACCTCCAAAAAGCAAACGTAAACGAATATTGAATCAACAGAAAAGTAACCCATATCATACTTTCAAGTTTCAACTCCTCAACAACAGATCAAACAGAACCCAAATACAAAACCATCTTAACAAAATTAAACCCCCAATAACCTGACAAAAGAATTCAAACCCATATCAAGAAAAGAAAAGAAACCCAACACAGATCTACAAATCAAAACCAAAAAGAACAAAAACCCAAGATCCAATTCAAATCATGAGAAGGGTACACATAAAAAGTAAGAAAAGAGAAAACCCATATGAAATAGAATAGTAAGGATACGATCTGTAGAAGGAGGTGAAGCAACAGTAGCCATGAGAGGTAGATCTCGCTGAGACAAAAGCAAGGGTATAGACCAAAACGAAAAGGGGTGAAAGAGATGATATAAAAATGAACAAAAAAAACCCTGAAATCCCAAATCAAAGAACTGGGTATAGAGGGGATGGAGGGTTTATAGTAAGGAAATTGAAAAAAACCCTAAAAGAGAGAGATAAAAAGAAGAGAGAGAGAGAGAGAGAGATGGTAGCGAAGGGGAACCAACGGGTCTCGCAGCCGCCAGAGGGTTTTTTTTCTTCTGGGTTTCGGGGGAAGAAGGAAAAAAGAGGGTTTTGTACATCCAAAACGGTGATTCAAATAGCTCTCACACAAAGGCCTCGCTTCAGTTCTTTCGAACAAAAACCCTCACCCGCGGGTGATTTTTCTAAGCTTTTTATTGGTTGAATCTCCACGTGGCTAATTGCTAGTGGTGTAGTGACATGAAGGGGAAGACCGAAGAGAAGTCAAGGGAGGGTTTGATTGGTGGGTGATGTAAAGACAGGTGAGAATAAGGAAAAGAAGAACGTGGTGGAGTTGTTGCCACTTAGCGGAGGAAAACCTAATTGGGAAAGGACAGGGATGTCCCTATCTGGGATGGGATTTTCCACTAATCCTAATTCTGGAAGGCAAATACTTGTCCCAATCAAGGACAGGTTGTCCTTATCCTGGATAGGGTTATTCCTGTCCTGGATTTTCAGCCTTAACAATTAAGGCTCTCGAATCTACTTCTCCCTTTCGTCACCCAAGTCATTGCTTTGACTCGAGAGAGGGAGATTTGATATTTCTAGGGAATTTAAGTAGGATTTTTAGATCTAGTAGAGATTTATTAACTACTTAATATGTGTGTCTTGGTCAAAATAAGTTTATCTAGGGTTTTTTTTCTTCCTCTTAAAATATGAATGGAAAGAGTAAAAGTTCAAACAATTACATGAGGATATCACGAGACGTAATTAATGTAAATTTACACTCAGGATAAGGAGCATAAAGAATCGAATACTCCTGTTCCTTCAAAGCTTTACGTGCAATATAGTGCGTCAGTGCATTCTAACCACGACGAACATGAAAAAAAGAGACAACCAAGAGACAACCTTCAACTCACTAACCTATTCCTTAGCCTCTACAATCAAGAATGAGACTTTAGGAAAAATTGGTAGTAACATTATTCAGTGTATTGATTGCATCCAACTATTTATAATCAGTCAAGATATTCGATATACGGAATGAAGAGATACTCTCAGGTCCAGAGCATAGGTCATCGCTTCAAAAAGCGTAACCTCCTTGCCTTACATTAAGGAACAAACTTCCAGCCACATGTCTCAAGGAGTCTCAATAAACATAAATTTTAAATTTATATACAATGAATTGGTTACTATTTAGAATCATCAAATAAATCGTAGACTTATTAGACACAAACTTGAAACAAGACGCATTAGACGTTTTTAATGTTTACGGACCTAATAGTTATGAAATTAAAGTTCATTGTTTAGATACAAACTTAAAAATCGACTGCCTAAATGTGTATTTTAACATTTTCCCTTTTCTTCTACTCGAGGTTAAAGAATAGTCTTTCTTCTAATATTTAATACTTTTTATGTTTGTCTTTACTTATCTCTTTAATGTAATTTTGTGTTCTCTCTACTATTTCATTCTTTACTTTCTACCTAATTTTCTCAACTCAATTAACTTTATTCTCTGTAAATTTAGAAAAGAGTAATACTTAAGTGTAATCGAGTTTACATCTACCATCATGCATTCTCTTCCATCATAAAATAGAGAAGTATTAAAAAAAACATATTTTAAAGACAAAAACTTACGATACGACCAACTTGTAATTAGACACTTGGATTAACTGCACAAATAATTTAGGATGCACCGAATGTATTGTTTTTTATAAATATATCTATATTTAACTTTTATTTCCTTCTCTCTAAATTTAGTTCCAATTAACCTAATCTAACATTTGAAAACATGTGATCATAATAAACATTTGTGTTAAATATAGTTTTTCGTTAGATGTTTAAATGTTTATAATAATAAGGTTTAGAGTTAATCAGTTGTGTGAAATCTAGTTTTTTTTTCCTTCTCTGTCTTTTTTTTTTTTTTTTGTATGAATTATGTTTATTTTTAAAATAATAATAATAATAAATCATACTTATGTACAACAAGTGAGATTATATGAATTTGAAGTTTTGATCTTAAAATTATCGTTATTTTTTCATTTATAATTTAATTAACTTTGATCTCTTTCTTTTTAACACATCTTTAATTGTCTTCCATCATTATTGGTCTTGAAATAAAAATGATGTAACACGTGAAAAAGTTGTTAAACATAATGTTATCACAATTTCAAGAACATCAAAGATAAACAAAGAAAACTAAAGTCATAACAAAATACAGAGCTTGGTGACCTAATTCGTTGCAATACCACCTACATCTAAAGGGGCAATGTGGCTGTGGTGAGATATTTTGACTAATATAAAGTCAAGTAATTACAACGATATACTTATATGTAAAAAACGAAAATTACAATGACATTCGAATAGCCTAACTTAAAGAACAATCACTTAAGCTCTCCCTAAATGTGAGATCCTCTCACCGTCGACGTATTGATTCCCCCTAAGTATAGGAATATTAGTGAACGATCACATAGGTTCCTCCTAAGTGTGAGACTCTCTTTCAACTCGAATTTCTATCTTTCCCACTTCAAATGAAGACCGTTTCACTTGAAATACGTAGACTCTCCCTAAATATGTGAATCTTTTATCAAAATATAGTAAAACAATTCAATATGACCTAAAGAACCTATCTAGATTGACAGGAGAGCAAATTTCGTGATCATAAGATGAATATGTATTTTCTAACCACTTGTCATGGCGGCACCAAACAATTTCACATAATGGCACAAATTCTTCATAGGTGTCACCCTAAAAAGAGAACCATATTCTCTTAAATATGCACAACGAAAAAAAAACCCAAAAATAGCAAGCATCACATTGGGAAGGAAAGAAATCTACAATAATAACCAACGTGAATTTTTCAGATAAGGAAAAAATATATTATGTAGGATTCACATTCTAAAGGACAACCTAAGTAAGCATCACGCTGGGAAGGAAAGAAATCTATAATAATAATCAAGGGGGTGTTTGATGTGTAGAGTTGAGTTGAGTTGGTAATTATTATAGGAGGAAAATAATTGGGAGAGTTGATGTGAATAACGAAGTAAGAGATGTGAGTTAGCATGAAAAACGAGATAATAAACCTCTTTAATAATTAGTGAACCAAACGGTTGGTGGGTTTTTTTTATCCACCCAACCCAATTTAGGGGCCAAACGCCCCCTAATAGGTTTTTAAGCATTATCTCATGTTTGCGAATGGAAAATATAAGAAGAATAAGAAGAAAGATCGGAGAGAAAAGAGAGAGAGGGAGAGAGAAACATGCCATTGATGGTGAAGGAAGAAAATGAAAGGAAGGGAGGGAGAAAAATAGAGCGAAGAGTAGGAAGGATTAGAAATAAAAGTTTCAAAGACTAAAATTTCATTTTAATTCATGCACTTTCAAATGTCTAAATTTAATTAGGAATAATTTTTCATAAATATTAAAATTAGACAATATTATTAGTGTTGTGAAATTGAGGAACACAATGGAGCATAATGAATATAGAGAAAATATAATATAATATAATATATATAATAAGAATAAAAAAAATATAACTAAACTTGTAAATAACTAAAATTATAATTTTATGGAAATAGGAATGATAAAATTATATATAATTATATATATATTCTCACTAATGTGCATAATTTTAAGATCCACCAAATGCCACTATTTATAGGCAAAGTGGCAGGTATGATGTGGACTTACATGGACACTGAGCAACATGAAAAATGACACATAGCTTTTAGGACACTAAACATTGGGCATTTATTTTTATGATATTTATAATATTCTCCCTTAGATGTCCACGTATATATATATATATATAGTCTCGTTAAAACCTTACTAGGAAAAACTCAATGAAAAAAAAAACCTAGTGAAGGAAAATAGTACATATTTCATGTAATACATACTCTTAAAAGAATACAATATATTTACTCCTCTCACGAAAACATCACTTAAGATCTCTGAGTCGCCGCATTCCAATGTTGTGCACTAATTTTTCAAAAGTTGTGGTCGGTAATGCCTTTGTAAATAAATCTGTCAAGTTATCATTCAAACAAATTTGTTGTACAATAATGGTGTCATTTTCTTCAGGATCATGAGTGTAGAAAAGCTTCAGTGAGATATGCTTCGTTCTATCTCTTTTAATATATCCTCATTTGATTTGGGCTATGCAAGCTGTGTTGTCTTCATATAATATTATTGGAATATTTTTACTAGAAGACGAGACACACGTTTCATGAATATGCTGAGTCATTGACCTTAGTCATATACATTCTCGACTAGCCTTATGAATTGCAAGAATTTCAGCATGATTTAAAGTGGTCGTTATGGTCTTTTTCACCGATCGTCATGGTATAACAGTTAACTGTTTGGGATCTAGCTTTGTGTAGATCAAATAAATATCCAGAATTTGCATAACCTACTAGATCAAAATTTGATTTATTTGAATAAAACAAACTCATATTGATTGTTCCTCGGAGATAATAAAGTATACGCTTAATTTCGTTCTAATGTTTTTTTGTAGGAAATAACTATATCTAACTAATAAATTTACTGAAAATGCAATATCTGGTCTTGTATTATTAACAAGATACATAAGTGCCCAATTACACTAAGATATGGTACTTCAGGACCAAGAAGTTCTTCATTATCTTCTCGAGGTTGAAATATATCTTTCTTTATATCCAATGAACGGACTTCCATTGGAATATTTAACGGATGTGTTTTGTCCATATAAAATCTTTTCAAATTTTTTCCTGTATAAGTTGATTGATGAATAAATATTTCATCTACTAAATTTTAATTTGCAAACCAAGGCAAAATTTTGTTTTTCCAAGATCTTTCATCTCAAATTATTTCTCAAGATATTCTATTGCCTTTGAAAACTCTTCAGGAGCCAATTATATTTAGGTCATCAACGTAAACAGTTATGATAGCAAATCTGAATTTTGATTTCTTTATAAAAATACACGAACGTATTGGATTATTTTGATATCCTTCTTTCAATACGTATTGGATTATTTTGATATCCTCCTTTCAATAAATATCCACTCAAGCGATTGTATCACATATGTCCTGGTTGTTTTAATCCATATAGTGATCTCTGTAACTTTATTAAATACCATTCCTGGGAATTTGATGTATATGTTTAAGGTATCATTAGATTCTCATATAAACACCATTATCAAGAGGTCTATATAAATATGTTGCGACTACATCCAAAAGATGCATATCCAGACTTTCATACACAGTCAAGTCAATTAAATATCTTAGTGTAATTGCATCAATCACTAGAGAATTATGTCTCCTCATAATTAATACCAGATATTTGTGTAAAAACTTGTGCAACTAATCTTGTTTTATATCTTATAACCTCATTAATTTCATTTAATTTTTCACAAATACTCATTTGTATCCCACAAGTTTGACACCTTCTAGTGTTCGAACAACTGGTCCAAAAACCTATCGTTTTGAAAGTGAGTTTAAATATGCCTCGATTGCTTCTTTCCACTGAAGTCAATCTTTTCTATGTCGACATTCTTCAACAGATTTTAGTTCAGAATCCTCATTTTCAGATATAATATCAATAGCAACATTATACGCAAAAATGTTGTCAATAATTACATTAGTTCGATTCTATCTTTTTCTTATCATGACATACTTAATTGAAATCTCATTATTACCTCTATGTATTTCACCTTCCTCACTAGTCATATCGATGATTTCTTCATGGGTATTTACATCCTCAATAAAGTATTTTTCACTATTAATTATTTTTCGTTTTCAAGGATTTTTATCTTTGGAACCCACTAGTCTACCAAGCTTATGGTATGTTCTAGACTCATCAGTGATGACTTTTTGTGTTGGAAAATCAAATTTTTATGGAACATTTGCAGCTGGTATATGTGACTTAGTTACTTTCTTTGCATCTATAAATGCATATAGTAATTAATTTGCTATATTTTGTAAATGAATTATTTCTGAACTTCAAGTGCACATTGATCTGTACGGGGATCTAAATGAGACAATAATGATGCATTCCATGTAATTTCTTTTTCCAATTTCTTAATTCCTCCCCTTAATGTAGAAAAATTTGTCTAATTAAAATGACAATCAACAAATCGTACAATAAATACATCACCCATCAGGGGTTCAAGATATTTAATAATTGATGGGGAATCATATCCAACATATATTTCTAACCTCCTTTGAGAACTCATCTTAGTGCATTGTGGTGGAGTAATTGGAACATATACTGCACAATAAAAAATTTTCAGATGAGAAATCACTAGAAGAAATTTGGGCTTTAATGTCGGTTTTAGACCGACATTAAAGATAGTGTTATTAAAGCCCTTTAATGTCAGTTGCCTTTAATGTCGGTTTTACTTCAATAACACTGCCTTCAATGTCAGTTGCAACCGACATTAAAGACCTTCAGTGAAATTTCCAACCGACATTAAAGCCTCTGTTTTTTTTTTAATTATTAACCGACATTGAAGCCCGAATCTGTCCATTTTTTTTTAAATTCCGTTGCCAAATCCATTTTTTGGTCAAAAAGTATAACATGACACATCATCATTGAACGTTGTGGCTATGACATATTATTCATGTCTGGATTGTAAATCTATTACATTTAATCTACAAATTCTGCTATAAAATTATAATTTAAAAGACTGTACAATAATTCAGGCCTTGAAAATACAAATTACAAGTAATACAAACATTATGAGATTATTGTCTCTCTCCACTTGGTAAGTATGGATCCCTTCATAATTCTTCTTGAACCAACCCCCTAGCTTCAGCAATGTCTGGTTTTAGGCATCTTTGTCTGACTACTGTTGTTCAAAGGATCACAAACAAAAAATGTTTAAGACAAAGGATTGAAAGTGAAAATGTGATAAGAATTCATATTCAACTAACCGTGTTTATTGGGAATGTGAATAAATAGTACATTCAAGTCAAAATTCTTGTAGTGAATGTGTTGGATCTAAAGTTCCCTAAGAAAAAACATAAAGAGGTTGCGATACCAAATATTTACTCCTTTGTTGCATCTGCAAAACAAGAAAACTCAATAGTTGAATAAATGAGAGAATTTTCTTTTTCAAGATCTTGAAGAAGAGAAACTTGGTTACTTAGATATGAGATACGACGATGATGGAAAATTTTCGGCAGCATAACGATACTACCACAACAAAACCAAAAATTTACCTTGAACCTGTTCAAAGAAACACACTCCCAAAAATATTTCACAACCACTCGTTCTCAACAGAACTATCAGAATTCCAAAAAATGAATATTCAAGAACATATATATCAATAAGCAAATTTAGCTCACAATATACTTCCAACCTCAAAAGTTGTCACAAAGACTACCATAGTGCATGAATAACCCACAAACTACCATAGTGCGACCTACAAACTCGAGCACCGTGAATAAAATCTAAACTACAAATAAATAGTACCCATGAGTCATAAACGGGTGTTACATTCTAATCCAATATGGTCCAAAGAGAAATAAGCACACTATAACTTCTCAAACAGGAATTTTCATATCATTAGAGTCACTTGAAAACACTTAGAAACTGTGCTTAAAACTGCAAGCATTCAAAAATGCACTTACCAGAAACAATTTTCACCTGAATCTCTTGCTGTTGCAAGAAATCCATCTCCTCCCCACCCCTTCTAAACACCTAAAAATTACACAAACAAAAAAGGTTTAAGACAAAGGATTGAAAGTGAAAATGTGATAAGAATTCATATTCAACTAACCGTGTTTATTGGGAATGTGCATAAATGGTACATTCAAGGCAAAATTCTTGTAGTGATGCTTATCGAATGATCAAATAATTTAAATCGAATATTAGAATGATGCTTATTGAATATTAATATGAAAAATGTTTCTAATTTAATAGAAATACCGATTCTGTTACAAAGCTAGATACTAACTATTTAAATCGGATGTTAAAGAACGCTAGTAGAGAAAATTCATCTAAATTCATACTTGTAATGATTTTTAGCTATATACTAACCTAGCGTTTTCACATTTATTCTAGAATTTCTGGGACATTTTAAAAATTGTACTGAAATTTAAATATTCAACAAGAATTTCAGGAATATACACATAGATAACCATATAATAAGTTCAAATCTACATATGAGAATGATGGTTACAAAGTTCTAACCTTTGATGAAGGTTCCACGCTTAGTGAATGAATTTGTGCTTCTAAACCCAATGTCAACATTACATAACAAGCGCTCAAGACACTTGTTAAAGTGTACTCGTTTGGTTCCATACCATCCGAGAGCATCTCGGTGAAGAAATTTAAACTCCGAGCTGCTTGACCATTATCACAACAGGAAGATACAACTGAAGTCCATGAAATCACATTCCTTTTCTTAATTTTCTTGAAGGCTCTTATTGCAAATTCCAAGCTCTCAGACTTAGAGTAGAAGTTTGAAAGAGAGTTACCACATTTGCATCACGGGGATTGATAGGCTCATGACTGTTGTACGTCACCAAATATTTCTCACCAGGAGAAAAATAAATTAACTTAACCTACATTTTATATATTAAAAGCTTAAGGCCTTTGGGACATTAGCAAGTACTGTCAGAAGGTCTGGAGCGAAAAACAATAACAAACCTGTTGATGGGCAAAGCGCATCAGACAGTTAAAGGTACCTGCTCCACCCCAAACTACAGCAACCTGTTGATGAATTGTTGCTAGGTAAGTCCCCAATGAGGACCACTGAACAAAACTCTCGGTCCAGAACTGTAAAAGAAAATTATTTAATTAAGATAGGGTTAACAACCTAAGAGCAAAGATGCCTAAATTGTATTAATTTTATATCGATATCCCAACATCAACCAAAATAATCTAACCAGGAGAGAGTAGCAACTTTAGATATAAAAACAAGTCCAATACTAAAGACAGGCTAAATGATACTCACTTGATGCTTGTAAACAGGCTCAAGCTTCAAATGTCTAGCATCATTCCATAAAACCTCAGTATCAGAACCAGATCGGATAACAAACTGATCCCGTGCTTTTTCATCAATTAGCCACTGTTGAAGATTCTCCTGAAATGTTCAGAAGTATATAGCAATTAGCATCATACTTCCACGACAACACAATTTGATCCATAAAATGACATTCTCCCATGGTTCTTTTTCCCCATGGAAAATATTCAGCCGGGTAAAAGCGAAGTAGTTGAAATATTTAAATTGGCAGTTTAAGTAAAACAACTAAACTAAGCAAAAAAGCTTTCCATGTAGAAAAATTGAAGTTTCTTAACTACTTTAATATGATCTTTCTCATCAGGTACTATTTTACATCTCTCAGAGAATTAAACCCAATAAATAATTATGTACCTTTTGTACAGTTGCATATAAGCAAAACTAATAAAAGAATCTCGTCCTCAGATTGCCGGCAGTTGAAATATTGAATTTCCTATCAGTACATGATAAAAACTGAAGTGGAACAGGTTTTCGCACGTTCAATGGTACAGTAAAGCGATCATAACGAGTGAGAAGAACAAGGTTTTGGATCATGACAGGCAATGCAGATTGAGGTTGTGGTTGATGGAATACGAGAAAGGAAAGTATGAATTACCTTGTAGAAAAAGGCCATATAACAGCATGTCAAGAAGTAAATGCAAAGAGTTTATCTACAATCTTTGTACGACAAATTGGACACTCTGAATAGGCAAGTGAATAAGATTTACATACTGCAGTTTCAAAAGCCCAAAAGTTAGAACCAGGAAACAAAATGTTGGAATTTTTAGAAGGCTTAAGGAAACTTACAACAAAAATGTCAACATGGAAGAAGAATTGTTGCAGTTGGCAATTCGAAACAAACTTTACACATATGGGAATTCGTATCTACATTTTCTAGACACTTGAGATCCTTTTCCTTCATCTCTTGCATCCGTGCCTGAAAGGAATATGAATCGTAAGGATCAAAACTATTGCACTCCTATGGTGAAAATCCTTTCAAGAAGAAAAGAGGTATCATAAATATTTCAATGATTTTCTCTACTGAAATTTCATACCTTAAGGCGAACAACCAATGGTTCCTCCTCGCGAGTTTCTTTGGGTTTTTTCAAATCATCAACAGGATTGACTTCTTCTTCAAAGATGGTAACTGTTTCATTATCGTCCATTTTTGTATCAATAACATTTTCCGTTCCAGAATTCTGTCTTGCATCACTTTTAACATCTGAGATAGCTCCACCTCCACCCTATTTCTTCAACTTAGCAACTAGTACCCACATGTTAGCTAAATCATTTTCAAGAGCTGCCTCCCTTTTTTTTGCCTCTTCCATTTTCTTTCGGTAATCATTTTCTATAAGTTCCTTTTCAGCTAAGGCAGCCTCCAGAGCTTCCTCTCTTTGTTTCCTTGCATGAAGTTTTTTTCTTTTTACATATTACACACATACATACGCGCATTGAAATTAAATGACGAGATGCTTTCAACAATCTTGTCATTTAACTCCTTGATTTTTTTCTAGAAGGGAGAAGATTTGATCTTATCTTTCTTTTGCACTCAGTTTTTCTGATTCAAGAAGCCTCTCAAACTCTAATACTCTTTTTGCCTCTAATTCAGCATTCAAACCACTTTGTTTGTGAAGCTCTTCAAATTTCAATGCGTCATCTCCAGAGATCTTCAGTTTTTGTTCCAACTCTTGAATCTGCTTGCGGGAGTTTTAAAAATCATTAGTCAAACTATCAAATGCTTCTTTCACCGCTATCAACTCCTTGTTCTTCGCTTCTTGAGCTTGCAGCGCTTCTTGCAAACTGATGAGTTGCGAACTGTGTTTCTCTTCAAACTCAACAATTAGCTCTTTCGATTTTTTGTGATCAAGTTCAAGAACTTCAAACTTCTTTTCACTTCCCTCAAACTTCTTCTTTATGAGTGATACCTCATCCTGCAGCCTTGAATTCTCTGACTCTAAATGCTTCAAACTTCCAGCTAATCTCTCAATTTCACGTTCAATATCTCTTGACTTTTCTTGGGCCTCCAATAATTCTCTGCTCAAGTTGCTTGAACTTCTTTCGATAATAGTTTGTTTATCCTCTGAGGATGCTGTTTTGGCTGGAGCATCCTTTGCCTCCAGAGTCTCCTTTTCTACTTTTATGAACTCTCCATCTAGAGCATTATCCTCCTCTTCGTTCTTAATTTCTTTTTCTACTTGAGTTGCATCCCCATTCGTGATTTGTCATTAGATTTGAGAAACCATGTATGACTATCAAGAACTTCTAAGAATTAATTATTGTAATTTTTAGTATGATATTTGTAGGCCTAAATATTTCTATCAAGTTCAAATATTGAGTTATCCATGCTCCATTAGTCATGATGCCACAACACTAAAATGGTTTGCTTTTGTTAGAAAAGAAAAACAAAATTAAAGAAAGTTGCGCACATAACATGCCAAGAAAACCATTACAACTTAGCATACATACACTTTGTCAACTGATTTATCATATGTTACATAAATGTTGTAAACACACACATAACCACCGTTACTAAATTCTTTATTCTGCTTCAGTCATCAAGCTCAAACCAAATTGAAAGCTATTAGAATAACACAAGAAAAAGCATTTAGAATAAATGTTGTAAACACACGCATAACCAAATTGGGAGAGATCTATCCCAAGCCGACCAGCCGTTTCCTTAATCTCCTTCATCAGCATCACGTCCACCATGACGAACTAACTAACTCTGTCAACGGCAAGATTTGAACGAGCAATAGATCTTCCACTGCAAGGATTTATTTAACGTAACCTAAGATCATTTTCGTAAGAAAGAAACAAAATGTCCTCAAATATATTGAGGAAGGGAGNGCGGCAAGATTTGAATGAGCAGTAGATCTTCCACTGCAAGGATTTATTTAACGTAACCTAAGATCATTTTCGTAAGAAAGAAACAAAATGTCCTCAAATATATTGAGGAAGGGAGGGAAAAGAACTGACGATTATGAGAAGAGTATAGAGATGCCAGCGTTAAATGGAGAAACTAATCGACGAGGGCCAGATGTAGGATGCTGCACCGAGAGGGTCGGCTGATACTTCGACAGCTGAGAGTGCAGCGTGCGGCGGCAGTCGATGAGATGGTGTCGAGCAGGAACGGCAAGCGGTAGGGCAAGGTGCAGTGGCTAGTAATAGGAGGGAGAAGGTGGCTGATGGGGAAAATAGGGTTTAGAAAAGGGATAGATAGGATAGATAGGGATAGAAGTGGGAAATGAAAAAAAAATGGGGAGAATGGGTTTTGTTTTTGTTTTTTTTTTTTTAAAAAAAAGAAAAGCGGATCTTTAATGTCGGTTTTAAACCGACATTAAAGGTATACTTACAATGTCGGTTTAAAACCGACATTAAAGATCCGCTTTTTTCAAAAAAAATAATAAAACCGACATTATACACCCGGTTTCACTTTTTCCAACCGATATTAAAGCCAAAAATTCTTGTAGTGAATATTTGGCTCATGACCATAAGCTAATTGTAATGGCGAGTACTTATGATAAGCTGCTGGTCTAATGCGTACAAGTGACGTTGTATGCAAACTAGAATGTCTTCATACAGATAAATGAAACTTAACTCTCATAAGTAATGGTATTGCAATTAATTGCAAACATTTTATAAATGATTATGCTAAACCATTTTATGTATGAACATGAGCTATAGGATCAACACTTATCCCAATTGACATACAATAATTATCAAAAGCTTGGGATGTAAATTTACTAGCATTATCAAGACAAATGGTCTTAATTGTATAATCAGGAAATTGTGCTCTTAACTTAATTATTCGAGCAAGTAATCTTGCAAATGCAAGATTTGAACTTGAATATAAGCACACGTATGACCACCTACTGGATGCATCTATTAATACCATAAAATATCTAAATGGTCCATTTGGTGGGTTAATAGGTCCACATATATCACAATGGATTCGTTTTCATAATGATTTAGTCTCCACTTTAACTAGTGATGGTCTAATTATTAATTTGCCTTGAGAGCAAGCATCACATGATAATTCAATGAATAATCTTCTGGTTCTTCAATGGGTGTCATTTGAATTCTCATTAATTCTCCTCATCATTATAGATCCTGAATGACCCAATCTGTCATGCCAAATTGTAAATATATTTGGATTCATGAACTTCAGGTTCATTGTTACATATGTTTCAATTATTGGTATATAAATATAATACAATCCAAAAGATAAAGTAGACAATTTTTCCAATATATGTTTTTCAATTGAGATAGTAGATATAATATATAGATATTCTACATAATTCTTATGACCGGTCTCAATATGAAAATCACTGCAACGTATATTTTTAAAACTTATAAGATTTATCTTTAATTGACTAGATAACAATGCATTGTCAATTGTCAATTGTATTCATCTAGGCAAAATAATATTTACTTTTCCAAAACCTTTATCAAGTTTGTAGAACCTGATATTGTATTTACTTCTGCTTTCAGAATTATCAATTTGAAAAAATATTCTTTATTTGTAAGTATTGTGTGTGTAATTGCATTGTCTGGGAAACATAAATTTTCTTTGCTCATTTTTTAAATATCCAACATCTGAAAATGATCTATATTTCTTCATTGAAAGAAAATAATTACAATAAAAAAAACAACACTTAAAATATTCAAAAGCAACTTAAAAAAACATTGAAGATATATAAAAGAAAACAACAATATTAAGTTTAGATATTCTCAAAATCAAAAGAAACATTTGATGTTCCATCAACTGCGCCAATCTTCTCTGCAGGAGATTCAAAGAAGTCCGCCACATTCAAATTTGTCATATAGGATAGGTCAAATATATCATTATCCTGGTATGCAAAATCTGCTTACACGTTTTTCTCTTTTCCTTCAAGAAGGCTTGATAGAGGTCAACTAAGTGTTTTGATGCACGACAAGTATGTGACCAATACCTAGTCATTCTGCATTGGAAGCATTTATTTTCAACATTTTTTGACCTCTTATCTTGTAGAGCTTTTCCTTTGTGATCAACATTTTGTGTGGTTCTTTTGAATATTTGAATGATTAAAACGACCACCACGAAAATAATTATTATTTCTTACTCTGCCACGGTCACGACCTCGACCACGATTATTATTAAAATTCACAACATTTACTTCAGGGAATGGTGTCGTTCCAATTGGTCGAGATCCATGATTTTTAATCAATATAACTCGTTATTTTGTTCGGCCATGAGAAGACATGAAATTAATTCAGAATATTGTTTAAAACCTTTCTCTCGATATTGCTATTGTAGGAGCATATTCGAGACATGAAATGTATAAAATGTTTTCTCTAACATATCAACATCAGCAATTTTTTCTCCATATAACAACAATTTTGAACTAATTTTAAATAATGTGGAATTATAATCACTTACTGATTTAAAATCTTATAGCCTCAAATGCATCCACTCATAATGGGATTTAGGAAGAATAATTGTCTTTTGATGATCATACCTTTATTTCAAAATTTTCCACAAGATAAGAGAATCTTTTATTGTAAGATACTTCATTTTTAATTTCTCATGGAGATGATGACGAAGGAAAATCGCAGCTTTTGCTTTGTCCTGCCTGTATATCGTATTTCCTTCTTTAACTGTTACTCCCAAGTTCATAGCATCCAAGTGAATTTCGACATTGAGCATCCATGACAAATAATTATTGTCATCAATATCAAGGGTTATGAATTCTAATTTTGTAAGGTTTGTCATGACAGCACTATCACAAAATATTGTATTTATATTATAAATTTAATATGTATTAAATATGCAAAATAACATTTAATTTATTAATTATAATAAGGAAAAAACCGACTTACCTTTAAGATCTACCTTCAACGATGGAAATAACAGGAGCTCATGCTAAAAACATGTTGTGAAATTGAGGAGCATAATGGAACACAATGGATATGGAAATTATATAATAATAATAACAATAAAATAAAAATAAATAAATAAATAAATAAAATATTAAAATAATAAAATATAACTAAACTTATAATTAACTAAAATTATAATTTTATGAAAATAGGAATAATAGAAATAGAAAAAAAATATGATTTTATGGAAATAGGAAATATATCAATTTTTATTTTTATTCTCACCAATGTGCATAATTTTAAGATCCATCAAATGTCACTATTTAGGATGTGAACTTATATGGACACTAAACATGAATTATTGCAAGTCACATGGATAACATGAAAAATGATACAGATACTCAATATTGGACATCTATTTTTATAATATTTATAACAATTAGTTTATTATTAACTTTTTGAAAAAAACAAAATATCTATAAGTTCTACCGCAATAAATTTTAAAAATATATTTGATGTCTTTCAGTGTAGATATGTTATTATCATTATTTTACCAAATTTGATAAAATAACCTTCACACTGACAAGTACTTCGCACTTCGAACCTTAATATACTTGTCTGAAACTAAAATATTATGCTTAACCAAGTTATGATATACTTGTCTCACCCCATTTGAATTTGTTGATCAATACCAAAATATCTTTTGCATTTTTACCATTTACTCAAGTGTAGTTCAATTTCATTGATATTAAAGTTTAATGTATGGGGCCGTTTGCATCGTCGATTTTGTAAGTTGGTGTAAATAATTAAACTTCAATAGTAAATATTATTGAAGTTATACATTATTGTGTAACTTCGGCCCCGTTTGGTATATTTCGTTTTTTGTTTTTGGATTTTAAAAACCAGGCCTATTTTTTTCCATTTCTTATAAAGTTTGCATCTTTTTATATACAATGGTTGAATTCTTAGCTAAATTTCAAAACAAAATAAGTGTTTAAAAGCTACTTTTTTAAGTTTTCAAATTTTGGTTTGGTTTTTAAACTATTGGTACAAAGTAAACTACAAAGGAAAAAAAATTGGAGGTGGAATTCAAAAACAGAAATAAAAACCAAATGGTTACCAAACGAGACAATCATCTTTCTCATTTTTTCTATACTTTTTATATTTACCTAAGAACTTCATCTTCCCTTGTATCTTTACTTTCACATTTACCACGTAACTTTATCAATTGTATATTTTCCTTTATCTTTACTTTCACATTTTTCATGTAACTTCATCTTACTTTCTTAATTTTTTTTCTTCTTGCGAAATAACTGAGCTGAATGAATTTTTTTACTTGTTAATTTTGTATATTTTGTTCAATAATTAACGAAATCAGAATATAATGAACTCCAAAAATAAATCGATACCAAGAAACCAAACAAAGGAAATAAACACAAAAGGAAAAATAGATAAGGAAAAGATACAATGAAAATAATAATTGAAATAAATTTTAATTAACTTTAACACCCTCCCTCAAATTCAAGGTGGTAGAGTAATAACCAACTTAAGTTTGTGAAGCGGCCGATTAAAGCTAATAACGGAAACTGAAGGAAGCTCCTAAATTAAATCACGACAGATTTGGGTTGGAAATAGATACCCACGAAGAACGAACTTCTAGGCTAGAGACATGAAGAACTTCTGGGTTGAAAACAAATATCCTCGTAGAGAGATTTAAAACAAAACCCATGAATGTCTAATTTGAAAACGAAATAGGGACTCATGAATGCAGAGGCCGAAACTCATTAACAAAAACACAGAGGGCTAAAGGATCATTTAAGCAGGTGAACCAAACCAAATTGAACATAATCAAACCAAGTTAAACCAAACCAAACCAACTAGGCTCAATAATTTGAATGGAATCGATTTGGTCGAGCCAAGTAATTGGACCAAATTGAGCCAAATGGCACCAATTAAACCACTGAACCAACTAATGAGATCGTGATGTGTAAATCACGATGGTTGAATGATGGAAAAACTGATAACCACGATTGGGCGAGACTGAGCAGAGCGACTATGCGAGCTGGTTAGGGTGATGGGTTTGGTTTGTTTAGTGAAGAAGAGGAGCAACATATTTGTGAGATAGAGCGGAAACTGATGCGTTGGGCAGTGATGTGCACGATGGTAGAGATCTTGGGTGGAGATGACATGACGGGGTGGAGATTAATAACATATACGATATGTTGTTCTTAGCTCTCATGTCCCTAAGATTTCACACTGTGAGATCTATACAGCCTTTTGTGTCAATTGTACCTCGACTACTCCATTCGAAAAGTGTTTGCATGGGTCAATAGCAAGGTGAATATGGAAAGTAGTTCATAGAAAGTGGGTGAAGGATGTCTGTCAATGTGTCTTACGATCTCTTCCGTTAGTTTAGACCGTGAGATTCCTATGTTGCACCTGCTATCGTTTCCCAACTTTGACTCTCCAATTCGGTAGTATGGTTGGGGCCGCTAATCTCTTAGATAAGAAAATAGAGGGTTACACTTACAAAATTACTAAGTGTTAGTAAGTTCTTGATCGAAAATAATAAATGACTATCGAAATATGAGTTATTCTTGAGATAGTATTTAGTCAAGAATGGCTTGCTTTAATGAAGAAGTATTTGACTGCCCCTCGGTAGCACTTATTCTGACTCACTGTAGTATCATTGCAAAAATAATGAAATATTGAGTACATTATTACTTTGCTAAAACATGATTGGGTTTTAAAGCAATTCATTAACAAAATTTGTTTATATTTTCAACATGACTAGCTCACTAATATAGTTGCTAGCTTATGATAAATTGACTGGGGAAAATTATGCTACATAGAAATAAAATTTGAATACAATACTGTGATGGACATTTTAAGGTTTGTTTTATTAGAAGAGTGTCTTCTCATCCCAGGCTCTAACGCAAACCTAATTGTTTGGGAAGTATATGACAAGTGGACAAAGGTGAATGAGAAAGCCCAAGCCTACATTCTTGCCAGCATATCCGATGTTTTGGCCAAGAAACATGAAAGCATGCATACCGCCAAAGACATTATGGAATCTCTACGAGGGATGTTTGGACAATCGTCCTTCTCAAGGCATGATGCTATCAAATATGTTTACAACTGTCGTATGAAAGAATAGGCCTCTGTTAGAGAACATGTCCTGGACATGATGGTTAATTTCAATATGGCAGAGGTGAACGAACCTGTCATTAACAAGAAGAGCCAAGTCGGTTTTATCCTAGAGTCTCTTCCGAAGAGCTTCTTACAATTTTGCACTGATGCGTTAATGAACAAGATATAATATAACCTGGCCACTCTTCTCAACGAGCTGCAGGATTTTCAATCCATGGTGAGAACAAAAGGACAGGAAACAGAGGCAAATGTTGCCACTGCTGATAAAAGATGATCGTCCTCTAAAATAAAGTCGGACTCTACTTCTTCATCCAAGAATAAAAGTATTTCAGTGAAACAAAGTAAAGGGAAAAAGAAAGTTTCTATTGGCCATAAAGGCAAGGCCAAAGCTACAGGAAAATGTTTCTACTGCAGCGAAGATGGGCACTAGAAGAGAAATTGCCTGAAGTACCTTGTGGAAAAGAAAATGGAGAAAGCAAAGCAAGAAAATTAATTCCTGAAAATTGCTTGTAGGAAAAGAGATAATGCTCCAAGTTGTGAACAAATGAGGCTATTTCAGGAAAAACTGTGGGAGATCTTGAAGTTGTTATAAAAAGATAGACCTATATACTTGTGTTAATGTAATGAAAGGTTTTATATCTATCTTTTGTAAAGAATAGGTTGTATAGAAATATCCTTTTGTCATAAATGAAGTGTTCATTAACAAAAGAAGTATTTTCAATTGTTCTACTATAAAACAACTTTTATGTTAAAACTAACCAAAGGAAAGGCTATTTTAAACATTTAGATATTTAAACAGCTGAAAAACATTATGACAAACGGTTTCTTCAAGTACTTATCTTTCGAAATTACAATTTTGTCACATAAAATCCTAATGAGATGAGAAGAAAGTTAAAAGTAGTCATCTAAATAAGTTAGAAGACAAACATTTTAACACTATGTGTGACTTATATTGGAGATAAGATGACCAAAAGTTTTAAGAACTAAAGAACCCTTAGAGCTCGTACATTCAAATCTTTATGGTTTGGTGAATGTCAAGGCATAAGGAAGGGTATGTATATATCGGTGATGATTATTCAAAGTACAATTATGTTTACCTAAAGTTTAAAACACTTGAAAGGTTTGAGGTGTATAAAATCTATTAAATAAAAATAAATCGAAACACTTCGATCAAATCGAGGTAGAGAGTATAGAAAATCTCATATTTCCAGGACTATTTTGATAGTACACGGAATCCAATAATAACAAATTCTCTACACCTAGTTGCCTTAATTGTTTTGGGGATACACAGTAGTGACTATTATATACTTTTTTGAACATTATTAAGAGTATTTATGAAACTTCATATGAGATATGGATAGGTCATAAAGGTTGTTTATGATATGTAAAGATTGTTTACATATTTCAGAATTTTGGAAAAAGAGCGACACATGTGTTAATGCCAAACACTAAGGTATTGGAACATCGTTCAAATAGTATGCCTATTTATAGGCTACCCAAAAGCAATATACTTCATTCAACCCAGAAGAAAATTAAGTATTTGTATTTGACAAATGCTGGTTTATGTAAAGAAGTATACATTAGATATCATCAAATATTGTATTAAGTTTCCTTTCTAGCAAAAGAATATCAATAAAAGTTATTGATCATCCTGGCCATGAAACAAGAGTTGTTAAAACAAGTCAGGTATATCTTACTTAAAGAGTGGAGAGTGTCTTAATGTAGTGGGAGGGTTGTTTGATAAACTACCTATAGCATGAGTTTAGTTGAAACTCAAGCCACTAATATTTGATATTGGTGTCAAGAAGCAAAAGGTTGTGGGTACGAGATGCCTTCTCCATTTATTGACAGTTAAGAAGCCCATTGTATATTGATATGTTTACAGCAATCCTCTCGACTAAAGTGTTTGAGGGTCACCTAAGAGACTAAGACTACGAGTCGTATAACCTAGGGCAAGTGGGAGAAAAAACCATGGTATGTGATACCCAAGGCAAACCATGGGTATGTGATGCCCTAGTTTATAGTATTTCTCTCTAAAACTCAAAAACTCAACATTATGTATACATATGTATGTTACCACTGGATTTTTAGTCCAAGTAGGAGTTTATTGGATTTTATGTCCTAAAACTCGTGGTTTGTAAACAATAAACTTATTCTGTAAAACAATAAAGTTATTATTGAAGTCTGATTCAATAAAGTTGTTTTTGAACATATGAATTGCTTAATTCGTTTTAGAAATAAATCAAATAAAGTAAAAGATCCATGACTACTACATGATTACTTGAACTTTATGTGAAGATATAAGAGTAGATCAGATTCGAGTAAATAGTCAAAATGATCTATAGTATACGAATAAGGTTAGGTGCCTTATTCTAGTAACACTATCAGATGCGCCCTATTCTGTAGTTATTACAATTTATTGTAAAATGCTACAAATGAAGTGATTCTGATTCGTTCATGTGATGACATGAGGAGTGAGGGCGTCAGTGCAATGAGTTTGCATAAGATCGAACCAAGAAATAAGTCACTCTTACTTCATTAACATCGTCTATTGTTTAAAACTGAATATTTCAAAGCGATGACCAAGGTAACTTAACCCTAATCCTAAGCTAACTATGAACTCCTATTTATTTGGGATTATCCTTGCATAGGTGAGGGTTGACTCAACAGCGTCGGCTCAATAAGCCTCCCATTTCAGAGGTAAGACTGGGTAGATAGCTGGAGACATAGGGTGCAAGATGAAATTCGCTCTTACCCGCTTTTAGGGTTAGTAGAGAATTTGTTCCCTTAAGTGTTGACTTTGGGTCTTGAACAAAGGGTCCCACCCTCCCATTGACTCAAGAAGAACTCGGTTTGATGATTTGATCTCAAACCAATTGTTCATTAAAGGATCGGTGGAACTTAAGGAACAAAAGGTAATCTTGGGGGTAAAACAACTCTTTGTTTAATAAGTAATCGACCAATTCTAACTCTTTAGAAAAGCCGATTGAAATTGCACCAATTTAATCCTAGGTGAGCATGCAACTTTTGCCTTTGTTATAGATTTTAAAGTCTAGGTTATTTTATAACAATTATAAAATAAAATTATAACCATTATAACCCTGAATCATACATCTATAACATTCATTCATACTTAATGATCATGCTTTAATATAACACTTTATATTAAAAAAACACTTAACATGCATACTATATACATTATAACAATTATAACATATATTAAATGCATGTACATGTTTACCTGTGGTGGGATTTTAAATCTATATGGCATACTATATGCACAATAAGATTCAAAATTTAATTAAAACATACTTCAACATGCATAATTAATTAAACACCTTAAAATGGATTGGTTTTGGCTCTTAAATTAAGGTAACAACTAAATTATTACAATAATAATTTGATGTAGTACAAAAAACCACTCAGAATTCACTCGAACCGGCCCAAAAACACCAAAAACCAAGTTGAACCGATCAAACCGACTCAACCAAGTCAAACGGATCGGTCCAGACCGTCTGGAACAACTGGTCAATGCCCGCTGGCGCAGTCAACGGAAGCGCGGGGTGGGTCGACGGAGGCGGAGTAGGTCGCGGAGCAGGCAAGCAGCGAACGGGCGAACGTGCGAGGCAACTTCGAAGCGGGTCGGACCAGAGCGGGCGGAGGAATCAGGTCAGGTTGCGAAACCAACAGAATACCTTCAACGATAGTTGGCGCGAGTGAGCTACTCCGAACCGGGACGGATCTCGAGCCGAGGGTCGGTTTTGGGAGCTTAATTCCAGGTCTGGTGGCCAAATTCGGGTCTGTAAGCAATTTTTCTCCAATTTTGTTGTTGTCCTCTCTCCTAGAATCAAGAAATTACAACCTAATTTCAACTCTAATGACTCTAACAAATTTATAGACCCTTTTTCACACATTAATGCTTATAAAAATGTGAGTAATTGCAAATTAATACTACAAAAAAAACTTAATTTAATTGCCAAAACCTAAAAACCATTTTAGTTTCCAATCTCAGTTTTATCTAAAAAATTGATACCCACCACATGCAATTGAGTAAAATTAAAACATGCTCTAATACCACATGATGGAAAAAATGACATGCGCAATAGAAATGATAATCGATTTTACTCTAATTGACCAAAATAAACATGTAACCCTAAATGAATTAATTAGGGTTATTTTAAAATAATACCTTTGAAGCTCCCGAAACTCCTCTATCGTCGCTCGAACATGAATCGAACAACCACTAGAGCTGACCTACTATCCTCTGGACTCAGAACCGGGTTGTGGGATCTAATGGATGAAAAACCCGAGAGAGAGAAAAGATGGAAATAGAATAAGGGATTTTGGGTTGGGTTTGGGTTTTTCTTTTTAGCTCAATTTTAAAAAACTATTTTGGCAGAAAATCTAAAATGACAAGCCCACATTTATAGAAAAGGGTCATGCAAAATTACATGAAATAACTTCATAAAAATCCAACACCTAGAATCCATTCACTAAGTGGACTTAATGTCTCCACTATAAGCCAACACCTAACCCACTATTTAGTTAGTGGAATTATCCAACAAAAGTTTGGATTTTCCCACTAACTTTAGGCAAAGGGCAAAATAGTCATTTGGTCAAAGTCAAACTTTGACTAAAAAGTCAACATTTAAATTTTTTATGATTTTTTCTGCGTTGACTAATTTCGGCCTCTCGAGCATGAATCCGCATTCATTTTTTCGAAATTCAAATCACATTTGAATATAAGGTCGGTCAAAGTTTGACTTTTCAAAGTCAAAAGTCAATTCTTTGACTTTTTACATCTTTGACCATTTCCATTATTTCCGAGCTCTCGAATATGAACGTATTCATATTCTTGATATTTAAATCACATTTAAATATTAAAGCTGTATCTCTAAACTAAAAAACCGACCACTATATCACATATACTTGTCGGTTTCTCTCTCTTCACCTAATTTGAACAATTCGAATTATTCTATCATACTATTCTAAGTTTATTCCTTATGAACTAGTAGGGGAACCTAATGGACCTATAGATCATGGCCTCCAACGATCTAAGATTAGTTGGCTAAACTCCTTAGATGGAACTAATCAAGATTCGTTAACTCACGGGTTATTCCACTATAGTCCTGTAGTTGCACTCTCCTCACTATAGATATATTTGTGTCCATATGATATAACCATGATGAGTAAATTAATCCTTCATAGGTTGTTCGTAATCTCGGTTGGGTCATAAAAACCGTTTTACCCCCGAGACTACATCTTATTCCTTAAGTTCCACTGATCCTCTAATGAACAATTGGTTTAAGGTCCAACTTATAAATCGAACCCCTCTCGGGGCAATGAGAGGGTGGGGCCCCTTCTTTAAAACCTGGATTCAGTACTAAAGGGAACAACCTATCTACTATCCCTATAACGGGTAGGAGTGAAATCCGTCTTGTACCCTATGTTCCCAGCTATCCACCTGATCTTACCCCTGAAATGGGAGGCTTATTGGGCCAACGATAATGAGCTGCCCTCACCTATGCAGATTTAAGGATAATTCTGAGTGAACAGGAGTTCATAGTTAGCTCAGGATTAAAATTAAGTTACCTAGGTCATCAATTAACAAAATAGTCAATTTTATACATTAAACGACATTTAGAACATAAAAAGTGACTATTTCATGGTTCAGTCTTATGTAAACTCTTTACATAGGATGCCTCCATTTTCATGTCTTCACATGAACGGTTCAGGATCACATCGTTTGTACTAACTACAAAAATGGGCCACATCCATAGTGTCTCCAGAATAAGGCGCCAAATCTTATTCATATACTATAGACCATTTTGGCTATATATATTTGAACTTAATTCATATTTATGTCACTACATAAAGTTCAAACTAAACTTAATAGCCTCGGAACCTCAGTTTATTGGATTCGTGAATATAGAATTTAAATTTACTAAAGATTTTCAATAACAACTTTATTGAATAAGAATATGATATTACAAACTACGAGTTTTAGGACATAAAATCCAATAAAAAGCTGCTCTCAGTGATAATTTTCAATTTGAGAAATATTAATATGACTTTGAAATAGTAACACTTGAAATATCATCTTTTCAATTTGCTATCAATTATCAAGGGCCATCATGGATACACTTTAATCAATTGAAATCAAATTTGAAATATTAACACCTAAGGCTATCAGTGAACATCACTGATAGACTTTTATAAGTAGTTATCAACTTTTGAAAGGAAACTATCATTTTTCAAAGATTAACATCTAAAGCTATAAGTGATAGAAGTCTATCAATGAGAGGTCTATAAGTGACTATCTCTGATATATACCTAAGTTATATTCACCAATATCATTAGTATCATTCATTTAATTGATATATACCTAAGTAACACACTGATATGTGGATATCACTGATAGCTGTGACTATCATTGATAGCTTCTATCGGTGGCTATCATCGATTACTTTTAGTAGTGACTATCAATGATATACTTTCATCAAATGGAATTGACTTTTATATAATTGATATCATTGATATATAGATATCACTTATATCGTAGTAATCGGTGATAGCTTCTATCATTGATAACATGCTATCAGAGATAACTTCTGTCATTCCTTTTGAAGGGATTGAATCCCGTAGTGGAAGCATTCTCATGTGAGATCATCTTACATCCTGTGATAGAATGAATAGAATGACATTAAACAAAATCGTTGTACTAAATAGAATGAATAAACACATAAACTATCATGCAATTAGGGAAAGGATTAGAATGGTTCTTACCTTTGTAGATTCCCCAAGTGCCACGAACAATCCTCTCCAAAGTTCCAACGAACGAATCTCCAAACGGTCTCGATCACGAATAACTCCTTGAGCGATCTCGAACACTACCACAAGAGTTACTCATTATTCTCTGGGATTCCATGGTATCTAACTAATAGGAGAGAGAGGAGAAAAGTGTTTTGGAGAGTTGAGAGGCTCGGAGAAAATTCTGCACAATAACACTAGGGAGTTGTGTATTGTCAGAGTTTTTCTGCAATGAGAATTATGTATTCGGTGCATTCCCAGTGTTGGAATATACAAGCATGCAACGGAAGAAAATATAATCAATAAGCACTCTAATTACATTTAATTTGAGTTCTAAAAGCATGCTTTGACAGAAAATCAGAAGAGGGTTCTTAATAACATACCTTTGATGAATTCTCCCAAATCCAAGTTGCTCTTCACGTGATTTCAACTCCAATTCTCCAGTGAAACCACCAAGAAATCTTCTTTACTATTCTGTCCTTGAATTTGAGTCGTGGAACTCTAATTAGAGTGAATTTGGGAAGGGTGTATGTGTTGGTTTTCGGTGAAGCTGAATTTCTGCAGCAGTCTTCTAAAGAACTCATAAATTTTACTTTCCAATATCCAATTTTAGAGTTTTTATATACAAAGTGCATGCAAGCACTCAAACTTAGCTCAATGCTAGTAGCAACTTCATGAAGAAGTGAGATTTGTGTGTAAATTTGGGAGGAACACCTCCTACTTGGTGTAAAATATGGGAAAACCCCACTCAAACCAAGTTTTTCAATTTTCAATTTCAAATTTTAATCAATTCTAAAATTAACTAAAATTTGATTTAATTAATTCATAATTAACTAAACCAAAATTCAATTTCTCAAATTGAATTGAAATTGAAAATTAATTTTATTTTTAATTAATTAAACATATTTAATTTATTAACTAATATAATATCAAATATTAAATTAATCACACACCCAATTTTTATCATGAATCTTATTCATGTAATTAATATTTAAATCATTATTTAAATATTATAAACTCTCCAATTTCATTTAATTTAAATAAATTAGACGTTAATTATATCAAATATAATTATACAAACCCTAATTTTGAATTTGAACTTATTCAAAATCAAACCCTATTTCAATTTGATATCATTCCAAATTCACTCAATTTATTAATTCAAGATGTTCATGTTTTATGAGCTAATAGACGGATCTAATGGACCTACAAATCATGGGCTCTAACGGTTTAAGATTAATTGGCTAAAACTCTTTAGACCATATTAATCAGTATTCGTTAACTATCAAGTCACAACACTATAGCTCGATGTTACACTTTCATCACTGTAGATATATTTGTGTCCACTTAATTTAACCACAATTAGTAAGTCAACCCTTCACAGGTTGTTCGTAATAACGACTAGGTTAATATGTTGTTTTACCCCCAATATTACATCTTGCTCTTTAAGTTCCATTGATCTTCTAATGAACAATTGGTTTATGATCTAATCACTAAACCGGATCCCTCTCGAGCCAATGAGAGGGTGGGACCCTTTGTTCAAGACCTGATTCAGTACTTAAGAGAACAACCTTCCTTCTATCCTTAAATCGGGTAGGCGTGAATTCCTTATTGCACCCCATGTCCCTAGCTATCTACCTGGTCTTACCCCTGAAATGGGAGGCTTATTAAGCTGGTGTTGTTGAGCTAACCCTCACCTATGCAAATTTATGGATAATCTCAAATAAACAAGAGTTCATAGTTAGCTCAGGATTAAGATCGAGTTACCTAGGTCATCTAAGCAAAATAGTCAGTCTTAAATAGTAAACAATGTTATAAAGTAAGAGTGACTTATTTCTTGGTCCGATCTTATGCAAACTCATTGCATAGGATGCCCCAACTCCTCATGTCAATACATGAATGAATCAGGATCACTTCGTTTGTAGCATTTTTACAACAACTTGTAAAAACTATAGAGTAAGCTGCATAAAAAAATGTTACCAGAATAAGGTACCCAATCTTATTCGTATACTATAGATTATTTTGACTATTTACTTGGACTTGATTCACTTTTATGTCTCCATATAAAGTTCAAATATAATAGCCATGGATCTTAGTTTATTGGATTTATACTTTATAAGTGTAATTTATAGATTCAATAATAACTTTATTGAAGTAATATCAAATAATATCTTGATAATAGAATATGTTTAACTTTACAAACTGCAAGTTTTAGGACATACAACCCAACACCTGAAAGGCCATGGGAGGTCTTTATATAGAGAAGAGTCAATCATCTTTTCTAATATATTTTTGTTTTCTATAATTAATTAAATAACATCTATTTAATTAATTAGCTAATTTAATCAAATAACATTTATTCAATTAATTAGTCCAATTAAATAATACTTATTTAATTTGCACAATTAAATAACACTTATTTAATTTGCACAATTAAATAACACTTATTTAATTTTAATTTGCACAATAATTACATAACTACCTATACATTAAATTCAATTTAATAGGTTTTCAACTTCAGCTTTATACTCTTTGAACTTTTCAAAGGCTTCAGACTTATGTTCCATTAGGTATAAGTAACTATACCTCAAATAATCATCTATAGAAGAGATGAAATATTCGTACCCTCCTCTAGCCTTTACATTCATTAGGCCGCAAAGATCCGAATGTATAAGCTCTAAGAACTCTTTGGCTCGATAACCTTTTCCACTAAAAGGTCTTTTAGTCATTTTTTCTTTGAGACATGATTCACATAGAGGTAATGAATCATTTTCTAACTTGCTTAGAAGTCCATTCTTTATCAATCACCCAATCCTATCAAGATTTATATGGCCTAATCTCAAATGCCAAAGGTATGTATCATTGTTACTTGGAGAAATTATTCGATTTTTAGTTTGAGTATTATAAGTTTTAAACATCTCATGATTTAAAAGTGCTTTTGATTCAGTTAGTCTTCACATATATAAGTTATCTTCTAGTTTAGCTGAACGAATAATTGCATAATTTTTCATAATGAACACTTCATTTGAATTATAAGAAACAGAGTATAATTGTTCAATAAACAAGAAATAGAAACAATATTCCTCCTCATTTTGGGAATAATGTATAAATTTTCCAAAAACAAAAATCTATTTTCAAAAGACAACTTAGCAGCTCCCACTGCATGAGCTAAAATGGCGTCTCTTATTATAATCTTGAGCATCATTTCATCCTCATCTAGCTACTGAAAGGAATTAACTCCCTGTAAAGAAGAACAAACATGATAGTGGCTCCTGAATCAAGTATCCAGGCATCATGGTCGTTTGCCACTAAATAAGTTTCTAGAACTAGTAAATCATATTTATCTTCCTTCTTTTTCTTCTCCTTAACAAGGTACTTGGGGCAATTGTGTTTCCAGTGACCATCCACATTATAGTGGAAGCATTTACCCTTGTTAGCCTTAGTTTTGCCCTTGCCTTTTCCAGTAGCGAGAGCCTTCCACTTCCCTCATTTCTTTTTCTGGATCCTCTTAATACCATAAGTTGAAGAAACAGATTTAGTATCAGAGGATGAACCTTTATGTAACCTTTTAGAATGGGCAACATTTGCCTCTCCTACTATTGGTCCCTTATATTTCATTAGAGACTGAAAAGTCTGTAATTCCTTCATAAAAGTAGTCAGATTGTACTGTATTTTGTTCATTATTGCATTGCTGCGAAACTGAAGAAAACTCTTCAGAAGAGATTCTAAAATAAAGAACATTTGACTCTACTCGTCTATAACCGCACCGTTCATTTCAGCGACGTTGAAATGGACTATCAGGTCAAGAACATGTTATCTCACTAATTGGCTCTCTTTCATGCGCACATTGTAAATGTACTTGAGGGCCTTGTGCCAGATCTGAGAGGGTGGTTGTCCAAAATCTATTGGAGGGACTTCTCGATTTGACGTGCAGTCATCATGGCCTCATGTTTCTTGGTAAGAACGTCAGACAGACTTGCTAAGATGTAGACTCGGGTCTGATCATTGCTTCGTTCAACGGTCATAAGCATCCTTCAACACTTGAGATGCATTTCGAGTGGGAACTGGAGGAAATTCCTCCGTCAAGAAAAACTGTATATCATCAATAACCAGAGTCAATTCAGGTTAGATTTTTCACGTCGCATAGTTTCCACTAGTTAATTTCTCATTTTTAAGCAAAGATATAATTGTGGAAGACATGCTAAAACATATAACAATCAGTTGACCTTATTAGTTGTCTTTATCATAACCCATTACTTATTACTTAATTATCCAATAAATTTAGAAAAAAACACATACAATTATAGAACCTTAATTAAACTATTGATTTCAGTTTTTTGCAACGATACTTCAGAGATTTAGAGCAATAACCACCGAAGGGTAGTCATCTACTTCTCCCTTGAATTGAGACAATCTCAGTCAATCCTAATATCATAACAACTTTTGTTCCTATAGTTTTTAGCTATTGTTGTTTCAATCAAGAATTTATTAACCAACTTAATTCATCCATAAGTGTGATCTGATGCGAGGAAAATATATAATGCATGTCTTATGCTATGCGTTGATCTCCATGCGTCGATGGTCATGCGTTAGACTAGAAAATATACAATATGCGTTTAAGCATGTATGCGATGACCATGCATTCTTGTCACAAGTTTTTTCGCTTTCTTGCCAAGTATAACGAGAACGCAAGTTTCTCGAGGTGATCCGAGGTCGAACACAGGGACTTGTAACTCAATAATGTTTGTGAAATAATGCATTTGAGGCGAAGAACAAAAGTAAAAAGACAGAAATTAATGGAATTATGCGCTACTCCTACTCCTAACTAAACAGATTGAGCAATGGAAGTTTAACTATGAGAATTGGAAGAGATGCATTAACTGTTAACGCATAATAATATTCATTATGTTAGGTCACCCAAGTAATCCCAGCTCGCCACACTAACGCATCGCACACCTATCGATGNAATATTCATTATGTTAGGTCACCCAAGTAATCCCAGCTCGCCACACTAACGCATCGCACACCTATCGATGGCTAGCCGCATGCCTATATCTCTATAATGCATGGTTTCATCGAGCATAAGATCGTGCTTATCTCTAAGAACAATGCTTACTTTGCTTTAACGTGTTCCCTTACTCACCTTCTCAGGCAGAGAGTTACGGCTAATCAGCTCATAAACGAGCATTACGACAACTCATAGACAAGCGTTGCTACCGCCTCACACCAAGCGAAGAAGATTAACTCACTATACTCCTATAATGCACACCTCTCGGTGGGTTGCTACATGCGTCCTACCTCTAGGCTACACGATTGAGTATGCGACTACCTTTGAAAACTAAATGATGAATGTATACGATGATAAAGGAGAAGAAGATGAATAAGATGGAGCTGAAGAAACTAATAGATGCATTGATTACAAAATGTATTAATGTCTTAAGTCAAAATGTAATACAATACAGAGGTAAGAGGAGAGGTGGAAGGCTAGATGCAAACAATCTCTTGTTTTTCATCAAAAATGCGTCAAGGCTGCTGGTGGTGTCATGGATGGATGGTGGATAAGTCTCTCTCGAGCTCTATCTCTGGCGTAGCTCCGGTCATCACTTGAAAGGGTCTGTGGAGGTGAAGAATCCACAAAGAATGTTTGTTCATGCTCTCATCTGTGATCACAAGGATCCGCCTTAAGGCAGAAGCTCGGATGCCTTGAATTTGACTCTATTTATAGAGCTCAATTGCCGACAACATTGGTGGTCCCGCTCTGAATCACTACCACTTCTGACGCGGTAGGTGAAATGTCAACATCATCTTATCCTTTTGATACTCCCAAGGTATGCGTTCATGCTTGATTTTCCCGAAGTACCAATGTATTCCACCCACCTTGCGATCAACCTTCTATCACGGTTATTACTTTGTAGCCACAACATTCATGCGATGAATGCATGCGATCAACTTTGCGATGATCTGAGATCAACGCATGTGATCAATTCCTACGATAGCTACAAAAATAGACATTTTGATGCAGAATAACGCATAATATAGAGTTAGCAGAGATTTTTCAGTGTTGATCGATGCAAGCTCACTTTTCTCATGAATCCTTAGTATTACCAATGCATATCCTGCCTGTTAGCCCTCATAATTCTAAATAAAAGACTATAATAGCTTGTATTTCTACCAGCTATCATGATCCTCCCATTTTCGGATCTCAGAGGTACCTTTCAACAGGCTACCGAAGAGAAAGACAACTGTTGAAGATTAACCTAAAAAACCCTATCCATCGTTGGAGTTTGCGTTGTATCGACCTCTATGATGAGGCCCTCTGAATGGATGGCCCCTCTAGAATGACACGTAGGCGAACCATAGGAATCCCATGGTGCAACCTAATGGTGGAGATTGTTGGATACGTTGACACGCGTCCCTCTCCTACGTACTATGAATACTTTCCTCATTCACCTTGTTATTGACCCATGCAAATACTCTCCGAAAGGAGACCGCTTCCAAGGCGACACAAAACTGAGCATGAATCTCACAGTGTGAACTCTTGGAAACATGAGAGTTGAAATTTGATATATCATATATACCAACTTCCTCCCACTAAAGTATTCTAATATTTTATTATGATTTTATTATACTTATTTAAAACCCCGACTAATGAATTTTTTTAAGTCCTTTAAATTTGTTTAGTATAATATTTATATTGAATAATTTTAACAATACCTAATTTCATTTATTAAAACCATTTAATAAAATCAATAATTTATTACATGCTTATAAAATATTTACTCAATTCACCTTCCAGATCGATTCTCAGGTGAAGGTGTTCCGTTTTCGTCAACTTAAATACCCCTCCTAGACAGAATCTTCCTTAGACAAAGGTCTCTTACGAGCAATTATTTTATAAACTTAATCTTTTATTAAAATTAATTTTAATCGTATTAAAAAAAATTAAAAAGATTAACCTATTCCTAGTCCCATTAGAAATAACATAAGTCAATTTTAAATCATTTAAATAATGGACCTATGTTTACATGCAATCTAGATTATTGATTTTAATCAATCTCATTAATACTATAACTCTTTATAAATTAATGAATTATTTAAATCTATAAAAACTTCAAATATTCACAACATCATTCCACTATTTATTAGAACAATTTTAATATATAGTATGATGCATGGACATGCTTAGGTTAATCATACATCACTAACATAACTCTTATATTATGATGCATGAGCATGCTAATTCGATCATGCAAATAAAAAAATTTAACCCTTTATATTTAATTATGATGCATGCACATGTTTATCCTAAGATGAGTATTGAATCTATATGACATACAATATGTAATATGAATTAAAAAAAATAATTTAAAACATACGTCCAATGCATAATTAAATTAAACATAAAAAATTGGACAGATTTTGGCATCCTAATACAAAATTAATTTATTAAATCAATCTATCTGTTATATTAATTTAATTAATTAATATAAAATAAAATTACAAAAGAGGAAATTAGGTAAAAAAAACAGCAGTCGAGACGTACGCATGTGCGTGCTGCCTTGAGTCCGTCTATATTCGGAGTGTTGCAACGCTACGACTGCAACCCAACGCCTCTTTGCAACGTTGCAACACTGTGATTTCAGCTCACGATGCTGTGCGACAATGCTTCATTCCTCCTTGTTTTTTGCTTCGAACTTGCCCTAAACATTGCTATTCCTTTTCGATCTCTTCAGCAATTGTTTGTTCTATTGATCAACACGAACTTACATACTTGAAACAAGAATTAAGATGCCCAAAAAAATACAACAGACCTTTACAATTTAATCAAATTAAAGAGTAATCTAGTGCCAAAATCGAAAACATCCAATTTTACAACCAACCATTCAAACATTCGCTAATGTAGAATATAAAACTCACCTCTAAACGATTTTGTTTCGAAAATTACGAAGAACATGGTGTTGTAGTTAACAAGTAATAAACGGAAGCAAACAAAATCATTAAGCACTCTAATTCATCAATTTTAGCAATTAAGAAGCATATTCAAGAACTAAAATTAGGGTTTGATGATATATCTTTTGAATACCTTCTTCAATCCACGAATTGAGCTTGAATCTCCACTCAAAAGTGTTGTAGACTACCACTCGATATTCTCTACTATTCTCTTGGACCTAAAATTTGATTGTAGGATCCAAAATGAGTGCTAATTAGAGGAATCTTGGAGGAAATGACTGGTTTTTCCAGTTGAAGTTGAAGAACACTTTCTTCAAAAAAAACTCAGCAAAACTCATTTTTGCATGTCCTTTCTCAGGAAAATGAAGTTGATTTTAATCACCTTCTTCATGCAATCCCAATTGCCATGAAGATGACAACATCTACTTCAATTTTGAAGTAGATTTGTGAGTTGGAATGTGTTTGAAAGTGGGATAATTCCATGGAATTTTCCAAAAAATGAATTTTCAAGTTGAAAATCAATTTTCATTCTAATTTTGAAACTCATTTTCAAAATCAATTTAGAAAGTTCAATTTTCATTTAAAAACAAATTTTAAAAATTAATTTAAATTAAATCAAAATTGATTTTGTTATTTTAATTTTCATAAAATTCAATTCTTCAATTAATCAATTAACTAATTTAATATCTAATATTAAATTATTTAACCACCAATTCCACAAACATGAATCCTCATTCATATAATTTTAATATTTAAATCATATTTAAATTTTATCCAAATTTTCAATTTCATTTAATTCGATAATCAAACGTGTAATTATATCGTATATAATTACTGATTCCCTCGATTTGAATTTGAACATATCAAATTATTTTGTCATGCTATTCTAAGGTTTAATCTATTTGTGAGCTAGTACGAGACCTAATAGACCTACAGATCATGGGCTCCAACGATTCAAGATTAACCGACTAAACTCTTTAACCCAAATTAACCAACATTCGTTAACAATCGGATCACTCCATTAAAGCCTAGTAGTTGCACTCCCCTCACTGTAGATATATCGTGTACCTCAATATAACTATGATCAATAAGTCAACTTAATATAACTATGATCAGTAAGTCAACTCTTCACAAGTTATTCGTAATAACAATTGGGTCAAAAGCTGTTTTACCCCAAGATTACATCTTTTTACTTAAGTCCCACTGATTCTCTAATGAATAATTGGTTTATGATCCAATCATTAAACCATGTCCCTCTCGGGCAAATAAAAGGGTGGGGCTCCTTGTTCAAGACCCAGAGTCAGCATTTAAGAGAACAACCTTTCTCCTATCCCTAAATTGGGTAGGCATGAATTCCATCTTGCACCCTATGTCTATTCAATCTTACCCCTGAAATGGGAGGCTTATTGAGCTGGCGTTGTTGAGCTAACTCTTACCTATGCAAATATAAAGATAATTCCGAATGAATAGGAGTTCATAGTTAGCTCAAGATTAAGGTCAAGTTATCTAGGTCATAGCTTTGAAATAGTCAGTCTTAAATAGTAAACAACGTTATAAAGTAAGATTGACGAATTTCTTGGTCCGATCTTATACAAACTCTTTGCATAGGACGCCCCCACTCGCATGTCTCCACATGAACGAACCAGGATCACTTCATTTGTAGCACCTTACAACAATTGTAACCTCTACAAAGTGGACCACATCCGATAATGTCCCTATAATAAGGTATCCAGACTTATACGTATACTATAGACCATTTTGGCTATTTACTCGAACTTGATCCACTTTTATGTCTCCACGTAAAGTTCAAGTACTCATGTAATAGTCATGGATTTTAGTTTATTAGATTTAGGTTATTTCTAAAATGAAATTAACAATTCATACATTCAATAACATCTATATTGATTAACAGAATAAGTTTATTATTTACAAACCACGAGTTTTAGGACATAAAAGCCAACACATTGATGCAAGGAATTGTCTCTGATACCATTGAAGGGATTGAATCCCACAGTGGAAGCATTCTCGTGTGAGATCGCTTTACATCCCCCAATTTAATTTTACATTAAGCAAAATCATTGTACTGGATAGAATGAATAAACACGTAAACTGACATGCTATTGGGGAAAGGATCATAATGGTTCTTACATTTGTAGATTCCCCAAGTGTCACAAACAATCCTCTCCAAAGTTCCAACAAACGGAGCTCCAAACGATCTCGAGCACTACCACGAAAGTTACCTCGTTATTCTCTAGGACTTCAATAGAGGGATAGGTGGTATCCAACTATTGGGAGAAAGAGAGGAGAAAAATGTTTTGGATAGTTGAGAGGCTTAGAGAAAATTCTACACAACGAAACTCCCTAGTGTCAAACATCTTTTCCAATATATTTTTCTTTTCTATAATTAAAATAATATTTATTTTATTAATTAGCCTATTTAATTAAATAATACTTATTCAATTAATTAGTCTAATTAAATAACAGTTATTTAATTTGACCAATTAAATAACACTTATTTTATTTTAATTTGCACAATAATTAAATAGCTACCTATACGTTAAACCGAGTTTAATTATACATTTAATTATCATATACATCCAATTTATTTGTTCAAAACAACTTTATTAATTAATACTTTATGAATCTAATTCACTTGAATTAATTAATTTGAATTTTATTCAAATATTGCTCTCCAATTTAATTATAGATAATATTCACAATTAATTATATATTAATCTCATTAATATATAGTTTCCTCAAATTAATTTGAACAATTCAAATTATCCCTTTTAAGTATCCTCCAATGAGCTAACGAGGGGACCTGGTAGACCTGTAGATCAGAAGCTCCAACAATATGAGATTAATTGGTTAAACTTATTAACCAAGTTAATTAATATTCGTTAATTATAGGTATACTCCACTAAAGGCCCACAACTGCACTTTTTTCACTATAGATATACTTCTATGTCTAAGGATATGGACCGACACCAACAAGTTAGTCATTCATGAGTGTTCGTAACTCCAAGTGGATCAAATTACCGTTTTACCCCTATGTTACCTATGGCTTCTTAAGTACCAGCTTCTCTAATAAACAACCTGTTTATGGTCCAACCAATAAACAGAAACCCCTCTCAGGCCAATGAGAGGGCAAAACTCTTTGTTCAAGTTTCAGAAATACCACTTAAGGGAACACTCATCTACTTACTCTAAAAAAGGGAATGAGTGAATTCCATCTTGTATTATTATGTTCCCAGCTCCCGACTCGGTATTGTCCCCAAAATGGCAGCATATTGGATCGATGATCTGGCCACCCTCACCTATGAAAATTAAAGGACAATTCATCGTGAACAAAAGTTCATAATATACTCAAGATTAAGACTAAGTTGCCTAGGTCATCCTATTGAAATAGGAACCAAAATAGTCAACAATGTTATATCTAGTGGTTACTATTTCGCGGTCTAATCTTATGCAAAATCATTGCATAGGATACCTCAACTCGCGTGTCACCTACACGAAGGCATTATATCATTACGTTTGTATCAAATACAAAGTAGGTCGTATCTATAGTATTACCAGAATAAAATACTCAACATTATCCCTATACTATAGACCCTTTAAGCTGTATCTTGAACATTGGTTTCTGTATGTCTCCACATACAGTTCAAGACTCATAAGGTAGCCTTGGATATTAGCTTATTGGATTTAGGATTATTAAGACAAAATAGACAACAATACAAACAATAACATTTATTGATTTAACATCTATAACTCCTTATTGATGATTGTCAATTAATAACATTTACTATCTACGAGTTTTATGGCATAAAACCCAATATCTTTTTACCATCAAATAATATGCTATCGTTGATAACTTCTATCACTGATAACATGCTATTAGTGATAACTTTTACGCATTTCACTTACATTTTACTTCGAGATTCAACTTTGTTAATTGAATTCACTAAGTTGACTTCAATGATAGACTTCTATAAGTGGCTATTGACTGTGAAAAAAAATATCAAAGATTAAGCTATTAATGGAGAAAATATTGGTGCCTATCACTTATAGACTTTCATTAGTGACTTATCAATTTTGAAATATTAACACTCAAAGCTAGCAACGACTATTACTGAGAACTTTTATCATGATTATCAACAATAGACTTTTATCACTAATAGACTTCTACCATGGATATCTACTTAAGTTCGGTATCACTAGTACATGAATATGACTAGTATCTATCTAATTTCTATTACTTAATATCAGTAATAATTGATACCAATAATTCACAAATAGTATGGTACATAAATACACAAACGTTTCAATTTATGCCCTTCATTTTGGACCATCTATGTCATTTTTCCAATTTTATTACTGATAGACTTCATACTCTTAAAGTCCTTGAAAAAACTATTGGCCTGTTTGATAACATTCTCATTTCTATTTTTTTTTTAAGAAATAAACTTGTTTAATAACTATTATTGTTTCTTATTTCAAACTTTTAAGAAATATTTTAAAAAATGATGCAAATTTGAGGACTAAGAAAAAGTAGTTTCTTTCAAATCCATTTTCATTTACTATTTATATTTAATGTTTTGTTATAATAATCAAACTCAATGATTGACTTGCTGGTGTTAAGTCACTTATCAATTGGGTAATCAATTATCAACAAGAGTGTAGCTCAACTAGCATAGTGCTTGTATTATTGACCTCAAAATTTGAGGTTCAGTTCCCCCACCCCACACTTTAAGAAACAAAAATTGAGAAAGAAAATAAAATAATACCCCCTATAAATATTATGAAATATTCATTTTAGTCCCTAAACTTTATCGATTTTAACTTCTAAATTATCAATATTGACTTTATAAGAATTGATTATTCAACTAAACATTCAAAATGTCTATTTAAGTTAGTTAAACTTATGGTATTAATTTTTCATCAACGTGTTACAGTCTCTAGAACTAAATAGAGAATCTGATCTCCTTCTCAGGGGTCCTCTGAGAACACATCAATGAACCATTTTAGCAATTTTGACATTGTTTTAACCTGAATATTTATATATTTATCCATGAGTTCAATATTTGAGATAAACTCATATTTTCATAATATTGTAAAAAAAAAAAAAAATCATGAAACGTAAAAAGAAAAAAAAAACAAAATATCACTAATGTGAGTATAATATAAATAATAAATATTTTAGCTCGTTTAAACAACATAAAATATTTATTTATTAATTAAAATTCTTTATTATAATTTTTATTTCCATAATTTTTTTTGTAGAAATATCCAATATGACATTTTATCATTTCTATAAAATAAAGACTTCGACATTTTCATCAATTTTGACATTGTTTAAACTCTTTTTAAAGAAAAAAATGGGACACTTGGAAATATAGCAAGTTGGCACAAAGTATTAGTATATATAGCACAACCCCTTTTTTTTTTGCAGACATGGAAAAATTTAGATACGGTTGTCGAAGTCTATCAATGATAGACCATATCACTAGTAGGAATTTATCAATGACAAATTTCATCACTGATAGATTTTTTTCTATATTTTCAATTATTTTTAAATATTTCTATACACTTAATTATTATCCTCAAAAGTGATATTCATTGCAATTATCCTAAAAAATTATATATTAAATTACGATCTACTCTAAATTGCAACAATGGTATTAAATTTTCACCGTTATATCGATATTTTTATCGATATTTCCATATTTCTTTAAGATCTACATCGATATGAGACGTGAGTCAACATTTTCATTATCTATGATATATATAAAAGTATGAACGTGGAAGAAACTCTTTTTTGGAGAATACTAACTTTTGCCTTTTAAGATAATACCAACATTATCCTTCATTTGATTGGTTAACTCTTCCAAAAAATTGCAATGGCTTCCAAGAGCCACTCAATTAAGTAACTCTCACGTTGGTTTTCAAATTAAATTTCATTCATATATTACTTAATAAAATGATTAAGTGGTGGATGGTTTCTCTAATTTAATAACATTTATTTTTTTTTTTTAAAAAAAAAAACAAACCTTTCAATATTCCACATCCAAAACAAGAACATGATAAGTTTTGGATATTAAAAAATTTCTTAATGGCAAAAACTAATCTTAAAATTAATTATTTACATTTACTTTTAATTAAGAAGGATATTTTAAAAGTTGTGGAATTTTAATAGTTTTGCAACATCTTCGACTCTTAACAATTATATAAGACATATGCTCTGTGATTGTTTATATAACATTTCTCTTTCAACGCCTCTTTGCTCCCAAAGTTTCATTCTTCTCTTAACAATTATATGGATGAACTATATTTTGGCATCGAATAAATATAGTAAGTTGTTTGATATTAAGAATTGGAAGAAGAGTAGTCATCGATAATGAAGAATTCAAAACGGATTAAGATGTGAAACTAAAAAAGATTTAAAGGTAGATAAAGAGCGGAGATTTAAAAAATAGCTACAAACGTCACCAATCAGGTAGAGAAGAAAGTACAAGGAAGCAAGATTTCTTCTCACGTTAAACAGTATTTAAGAAGACATATACAAATTCTCCTTCTATTTTTCTGTAAACATTATATTCTTTTATATTTCTTTGTAAATATTATTCCTTTGTTGTTTTTTTTAATTATACGACGAGTTAGAATTTGTTAGTAATTTATGTTATATGTTTTCTCCACCCCAATTTATATATCAGAAATGAGAAAGCTTTCTTCTATATTTTCAATTATTTTTCCAAAAATGAATAAAGTCTTATTTTCCTTTCTTTCTTTACTTTTTTTTTAACTAAATATTCTTCTTTAAGCTCTTCTAGACCATCTCTCGAAAATTTTTAACATTTTTTTGAGAGCGGAGAGCGTGTTTTAAATTTAAAATCAGTGTAGTTTTAAATTATAAAAATTTAAAATTGAAACATAGGTGCAAAAACAAAAGTAAAGGGCTGGAAATTAAATCTAAATCAATAATTTTAGATACATTTTTTTTTCAAAATTTTATTTGAAAATATTAAATGAACTTTATATTCCAAATTACTCTGGATTTTTTATGAATGTTTTTTAAAAATATTCAAATTCCAAAACAGTAAAAGACAATAAATTATATGTATCTTCTCCCATGTCATTTCCTTCAATATTCGTTGCTCCCATATCTCTATGTATTTCTTATTTAATTCAGTATTATTCCATTATTTAGAGATAAAATATTAATTTCTAAAAGATATTGTATATATTATCACTTTTTGATTTAATTAAGAAACTAACTTAAAAAAATAAAAGTGAAAAAAAATGTTTTAAACTAATAATTTAACCGTGACCATCGACCTGAATGATAATCATAATGTGAAGAGTCATAATATAGATAGCTTGAATATAAAAAGTTTTATCCATTTATTTTCTAAAAATTAATTTTAAAATATGTCTATCATTAATTATAATTAACAATAATATTAATTTTAAATATATGTAAAAATTTGATGTGATGTAACTCTCTTAATCAATTGTGTAATTTTGTGAAAATTTTATTAAAAACATCATAATATAATTATTAGTCAAATATCATCCAAATTTATATAATTAATTTTATAATTTTTTATAAAAACATCATAATATTTTCATCGACATTTTCGTAAATGTGAGACATCCACATCGTTAAATTGTGATCAGAGGTGGCATTTCATCACTCACGATTTACCATACGTTTTATCAACTTTGTTTTTCTTAAAAAACTACATTATTTCTATATAAAATTAATAATCCACTTTTTTAAAAATAAAAATCTACAATCATCCTATATTCAGATTATTGATCAATTATTCTAGTCATATGTAAATATTATATCATGAAAACAATTTTCAATTCAGTGATCAATTTTTCAATCTTATTAATTATAAAAATTGATTTTGGATAATCATGGTTATTATGTATTTCTTGAATTAAATTAGTCTTTTGATACAACAATTTTGGAGAGAAATTTGAATATTTGATCTCTTAATTGAAATTTGTGTATATTTTAGAAGGAACAACATTATATAAAGTTTCATTTTAAAATAGCAAAAATGCTCCAAAACTAAAAAAAATGGCAAAGTAATTTTCAATTTTTTTTTTTTTACTACAATCGGAGATTGGGAAATTTAAACGGCAGATCTCATAGTTACTAACACACTCTTATACCAACTGAGTTAGGCTCGATTTAGCAGTAATTATAATTCTGATCATTAATTAATAAGTTTTAAATTTAATAATTAATAAATATAAAATGACCAAAATACTTGCGAGACACAAATAACTGGTTAATTAAAAAAAATGAAGGTCCAAAAGCGTAACAAACAATATTCAGGTTAGTATAAAAAAGGACTAGTTGCATAAATAGAATTTAAGCCCAAAATAATAGAATATGTAGTACAAGGATAAAATAATTGCATATATAGATCAAAAAATGGTAAAAGACTAAAAAACTCATGCCTAGCCACCATTTTTTTCGCTTCTTCCCGGTTTTCTCAAATTAAAAGCTATCACTGATAAGACTATCATGATAGCAGCTATCAGTGATGACCACTTATAGGTTCTATCAGCTGCTATCGTTGATAGTTCTATCAATTGCTATCGATGATGTTGCTTATCAGCGATAACTTTCAATTTTAGAAAAATTAATACAATCTTGAAATATTAACTTTTAATTTGCTATCATTATTATTAGCTATCATTGATTCACTTTCATCAATTGAATCAACGTTGAAATATTACTACTTAAGGCTATCAGTGGCTATCAATGATAGATTGATAAATAGTGATCAACTTTGAAAGAAACCAAAACTTTAATTACCATAATAGTTATCACTAATAATCGGCTATCACTGATAGCAGCTATCAGTCATTATCACTGATATACTTTCATCAATTAGAATCAAACATTGAAATATTAATACTTAAGGGCTATTAATGATAGATTTCTATAACTGGTTATCATCTTTGAAAAGAAAACTCGATATATAGATATCACTTAAGTTTTATCACCAATATCACTAACATCACTCATATTGTAGTTATCAGTGATAGCTTCTTTTACTGATAACATCACTAATTAAGATGCTATCAACGATCTCACTGATATCATGCTATCAGTGATTAGTTCTCTATCACTGATAAACGTGCTATCAGTGGTAGCTTCTATCACTGATAACGTGTTATCGGATAACTTCTATCATCGATAACATGCTATTAGTATTAGCCTCTCTATCATTGGTAACATGCTATTAGTAGTAGCTTCTATCATCATAACCACTGAATACCTTTTTGTCCCTTTCTTGTCCTTCCCAAACATTTATAAAGTCTCTTTTCTTTTCGATGATAGCTTCTATCACTGATAAAATATTCTATTAGTGATAACTTATAGGTATTTCCACTTACATTTTAGTTCGAGATTTAACTTTATTAATTAAATTCACTAAGTTGGCTATCAATGATAGATTTCTACAAGTGGCTATTAACTACGAAAATATAATCAAAGATTAAGCTATCAATGATAGAAAATATTAGTAGCTATCACTGATAGACTTTCATTTGCTATTTATATTTATTATTTGTTATAATAATCAAACTTGATGATTGACTTGTTGGTGTTAATCACTTATGAATTGATAACTTTTAAGTCATGCGTTACAACCTCATAATTCTTGTGAAAAAAAGGGGAAGAAGAAAAAATTCAAATAAAGGAAAGAAAAATTTTAAAAATAAGAGAAAGAGAAGAAGCAAAAATTGAAGAAAAAGAAAGAAAATTAAATAGAAAAAAAGAAGCAAAAACTAGAAAAAATAAAAGAAAAACTAAAAAAGAAAAAGAAAGAGAAAAGGCAAAAAATCGGAGAAAGACAAGAAAAAAAAAATAATAAAAAAAGATAAGGGAAGAAGCAAAAATCGGAGAAATGGAAGAAAATAAAATTTTTAAAAAGAATAAGTAAGGGCTGAAGAAAGAAAATAAAAAAAAAGAATAATAAAAAACTGAAGAAAGAAAAGAAAATGAAAAAAAATGAAAAAAAAAAGAAGGAAAAGAAAGAAAATAAAAAATAAAGAAAATAAGCAAAAATCGGATAAATGAACGAATAAAATAAAAAAAAAAGAGAAGAAGCAAAAACTAAGAAAGAAAATAAAATAAAAAAATGAAAATAGGGAGGGAAGAAGTAAAAATAAAAAAAAGAGAAAAAAAAAAAACTAAAAAAAAGTTGTACAACAAAATAAGACAAGGGAGGACGAAATTGGAAATTAAAAAAAAATTCAAAGATTGACTAGCCAACTCATTCATATTTGTAAATATTTGTAAATATAATATATTTTTAGATTTTTTCTCTTATTCTACCATGCATTACAAATATCCTATAAAAAAAGTTGGATACACCTTATCCTCAATTTTTTTAAATATAGTGAAATTTTTTTGGCTTTTTTTGAAAAAAAAAAATTGAAAATTTCCTAAAATTTGAAGGTGCAAACAATATATATATATATATATATAATAAATGTCATTCAAGAAATCTGAATATGAAAAAAGATATGGAAGTTTGAAAAAGGACGAATTGGAAAAAGCATAGATGTAATATTAAATATTTTTAAAAAGTAAATTTGAATAAAAATAAATAAATTTAGGAAATTTAGGGGAAAAAATATTTAAGATATGAAATTTTGAAGGAAAAAAAAAAAAAGAGAGAAAGCTTACCATGGATAGAATCTACAAACTATTTCAAGGATGAATTTATAGGGATAGAGATCTCAATAAGATCAACAAAAAAAAATTATGATAACGAGAATTTTTATTTCATCTACCATCAAACAAGAGTTTTATTCGTTGAAATGTCGTAACAACAAAAAGAGTTGTCGATTAAACAATAAATTAACCTGTATTTGACACTTATTTCAACGTGAAAAAGATTATGTATGGTGAAAGTTTGAAAATTAGTATTTTAAAATCGTTAAAACTAACGAGTATTATCAGTTATATCCCATAATTGCATAATAAGTGTTAAAATAATAAATATGTAACAAAAATGATAAAAACATGCTTATATATTATCATTTTTCAACAAAAAGATCTAAATTAAAAAAGATAAATGAAAATGAAAATAAATAAAAATCAAGAAAATCAAGAAAAATTAGATAAAATAGGATAGGAAAGAGAAAAGATTAATTCAAAACTATGTCTTTGGGATAGTTACGTTATAACTAAAAATACCCTCATTTCGATACTAAACAAAATAGGAACATATAAGTAAGAATATATTTGTTATGAATTTAATATATTTTTTGCCACAAATTTTTGTAAATGAAACTTTAAAACTTGCAATAGAGTATAATTTCTTTATATTTTATTTCGGTTGAACTATATTAGAAGTCGATATTAGACTTTGAAGATTTATTATCATTATTATGAAAACAAACCATCGTTTTTATTCTTATTCTAATTCTTATTCTTATTTTTTTTAATTTATTTTGAGAAATCCTTGCTTTTACTGTTGAGGTTTCGAAGATTATACTACCAATCATTACAATTGTATAAAACCTAAATATTTTGAGTAACAATAATAGAGGGGACATAAATTACCCAAAAAATTGACATGAGATGCTATAGTTATTGTATGAATTTTATACGTTGATGGCCATCCCTCTTTTTTGACCTTAATCATCCCCTATCGTTTTCTCCTTCTTCGACCTTTTCTTTTCGATGTTAAAATAAATATTACTTTTTAATAAATCTTAAAATTAATTCTTAGGGTTAATTTGAAGTTAATTTCTTTACGTAAAACTATGATAATAATCTGATTTTTTTTATATAAATAATGTTATTTTATTAATAATTAACAAAAAAAAAAATAGGGTTGAGTTGAAAGTATTCATAAAAATAAGGTCGTGTGATCGTGGATTCGGTACACGATTATCCCTTAATCGTGGATCCGCGTCCTCAACTTCCATCCAAGCACGTGAATCGACATGACCTGACACATGCAGACTACTACTTGTAAAGGCATGCAATGTTTACCACAGGTAAGCGTGGATGGGGTCCAAGACTACCCTAAATCGTGTACGGGGTACACGATTTAGTGGTCCCCAAAAACCTCCATGACTCTTCACTTTCTTCCCATCTCAAACTTTCTCCCTTTCGGTTTGTCTCACAACTGTCGTTTGTCGTCACTGCAACCGTTCACCATCTGCCGTCCACCGACCGTCGCTGTTCTCTCTGTCTTCGCTGACCGTAGGTAACATTTTGTCCCCTTTTTTTTTTTTTATCATTTGGGTTGTAGTTGATATTTTTATTTTAATATTATAAATTTGGACTGTTTAGGCTCAAAAAATAATATTTGGACTGTTTGGAGTTTTGATCTATTTAGACTGTTTGGGTTGTATAAAATAATGTTTGGACTATTAAAAAAAACAAACTTTTTGGATTGAGCTGTTAATATTAACGTATTTTTGTCAACTGCAACAGTTGTAAATATTTAAGTAAATATGTCAATGCGTCTTGAAGATTTAGTCATTCTTGAACTTGAAAATGATGGGGACATTGATATTGACGTAAAACTTGATGAATTATTCAGAAACGATAGAAGTGCAGAACATGATCTTGAGTTGGTACCATCAGAGATGTTCACCCAAATAGATTGGGACATTGCTAATTCAACCTATGAACGAGGGTCAACATTGGAGGAAATGAGTAGGTATGTAGATAATTCTAGTTTAATACAAAAAGAAATATTTTTTGACACAAAAGGAGATATACAATTTGGCCCTTAAAAAATACTGCGTGACAACATTATGAGATTGTTGTAGTATAATCGAACCAAGATATTTGGTACGTGAGATGCAAACAATGGAAGGATGATTGGGATTGGAGGTTAGGGACATATTGGCGTAAAACTCATGGGATATTTAAAATTACTGAACTTGAAGGGAAGCACTCATGTTTGTACTCAGAATTGACACGGGATCATTCATAGCTTAATTCAAATTTTATGAGTATTGAAATCCAAAATATGGTTATAGTTGAACTTAGGGTTCCCGTGGCCTTACTCCAAGAAGTAATTAAAAAACAATATGAGTATAACGTTAATTATAAACAAGTGTGGCAATTCAAGAGAAAAGTATTGATTGTTGTGTTTGGTGATTGGAAGAAATCATATTCAGCGTTTCCATCTTGGTTGACTGTTGTTGTGCATTACAATCCTAAAACATGATCAGATTGGTATTATCTTCTGTTTGATGTGCCAAGTATGACTAATGTCTTGAAATACAAATCGAAACAACTGAAAGATTTGGTGTCTGAGGCAAGAAATCAACACCAAAAGTGCAAGTTTATTAGGTGCATGAAAGAATTGAAGCAATTGAATCCTGAGTACATTGAATACTTTTTTGATATTGACTTAAAAAAATGGACACAACTACACGATGATGGGTACCGCTATGGGTGGATGACAAGCAATGTAGTTGAATGTATGAATGAGGTTTTCAAATGTGCTAGAATGTTACCGATTACTTCTTTGGTTAGGCTAACTTACTATTTCATAGTACTATGTTTTGAACGTCGAAGATGAGAGATAAGTGAAGCATTCGACCGTGGGGACATTTATAAAGAGTATGCCATGAGAAAGCTTAAGAGGTGGGAAAACGAGCATCTACACATACAGTGACATCTATTGACAGGGACCCAAACTTTTGAAGATAAGCTGACATAAGTATGATTTCTTCCTATAATGGCCAACATACACAAGTTGTGGGCTTGAAAGAAGGGGCTTGTTCTTGTAACGAATGACAGTCATTCAAGATTTCATGCTCTTATATAATTGTAGTTTGTAATTACATGCATTTGACATGCCTACCTCTTATTAATGAATGCTACAAATTGTCACATTTCAAACGATGTTATGAATGTCGCTTCCATCCCATACAACATCCGGATTATTGGCTAGAATTATCATTTACATAAGTTTGTTCAAATTCAGACTTAGTAAGAGAATAGGGTCGCCCAAAGAGTACGCGAATTCATAATGAAATGAATTGAAGCAAGGCTAACAAAAAAGTTCAATGTACAATGTGCAAGGGAGAAGGACATAATAAGTGTACTTGTCCATTAGATGTTTCCTCTCCAGACCATTGATGATTTGTTATGTAATGGAATTTTTCATGTAATTGATTTTTTTATGTAAATGACTTTTTATGTAATGGACTTGTTATAGAATTGACTATATTAATTTGTGCTTATAATTTTTCAGTATTTGTACATCATATATCTTGGTCATTCTAATCCTGTGCAACATATCAACAAAATACCCATCGTTCACAATCTATATGGGATAGTAATTCTACTGTAGTTTTGGGCTATCAGAGAAATGAGGCATCGACATAATGTACTATCCTCTTTGATCCACATATTATGTCTTACGTACAATAGGTTGGTTTTCTTGGGGTTGTACAGATTGGATTTATCCAACTGGATTGACACCACATTACTGTTGGAGACCAGAAACCCGCACATTTCACATACCTTGTGGGGAATGCACAATTACGTTGCAGGATGTTGCTATTCAGTTTGGATAATGAGTGGACAAAGAACCTTAGATAGGTTCATTGCAATACGATTGAAAAACTATTTATGACGATCTTTTGGGCTTTCAACTAGACGATTTAAAAGGCTCAAGATTGTGTATCCCATGGTTAGCGTTCCAATTTCTAGAGTTGCCTCTCAATGCCAATGACATCACCGTACAGAGGTATGCATGAGCATACATTATGCAGCTTATAGGAGGATTCTTGTTTGCTCACAAGTTGAACACTCTAGTATATCTCATGTTTCTCCCCGTTGCTGTCTGATTTCGAGCGTGCTGGTACATACTCGTGGGGTGGTGTCTGCCTTGCATGTCTTTATAGAGAACTTTTTCAAGCTACTAATTCACAAGCGTTCGAAAGAGCGGGACCACTGATACTGCTAGTCTTATGCAAGATTTAAAATCACAAGTCCAGTTACAAGTTCCAGGTCATCGTCCACTCAATGCCAGATATTATTCTATTTATATATATATATTCCATTATAAATTTATGTAATAAAATAAATAAATGTATTTTTTAAAAATTTTAGATGAAATGATGTATTAGCTGTCTCTGAACAGTTAGCAAATATGTTGCTAGTATATGGACAAATATTTGATTGATTGATGGACAATCAGATAACAAATGAATATACAAATGAATCTTACAAACTTTCTGGGTGTCTAATTATTATTATTATTATTTTTTTAGATTAATTGGATGTCATACACACAAGATTTTTTTGTCAAAACTCCCTGATTACTGTGTGATGCTCAAGACATTTGGTTGACCATTAGTTCTTTTATATGCTTTTGTATAGTAAAGTGGCATCAACTAGATCATCTGTTGAGAAAGTTCGGTCTATGACAAACGATATTTTCGCTGTGCTATACATTTTCGACACTACACTAGATTGATTTGAGGGGTAAGCATAACTAAGACTGGCATTGAATTCATGCAAAATATATATCATCCTGGTGTGCATGTTATGATCGTTGTGCACAGGGAGAAATAACAAATGACTCAATTATATTAGATGGTTATTTTTTTGGTATAATTCAATCATGAGACGATTTATCACACCTAATGGTACCTACTGTTACTACATGGTAAGAGTTGGATTATCTTACATTTCCTAATTATATGATATGAATATTATTTAGTATTAGTTTTTTTCATCGTACAGAATAATTTTGTCAAAGATGTACAACAGTATTCAATACAACACAATTTAGCAGAGTTGAGGTCAATGTGTGACCACAACTTGGTAAATATAAAAAGTATTATTCAACAGAAAAGATGACTCAATATTGTTGATACTGATCGAAGACGTATTTGTTGTAGACGACAACGATAACAAGGCGAAGCTAATATAGAAGCACACAAAGACGACCCCCTGTGGAAAACTGAGTGACTTGTAATTCAAACTTTTAACTCATATAAACTTCTATTTTGAAATTAGAGAACTAATGAAATTACATTTTATCATGAGACGTTATTTTTTATACTAAAAACAAAATTATTACATAGAAATGAAAAAAAAACAATCAAAATCGAAAAAAATAACAATAATCAAATCGTGGACCCTGTCCACGAGTTTGGTCCTTTGACCAAGTCCACGTGGCTGACTGGATTGAAAGGTAATCATACCGGGTACATGATTCCCATAAAAAACTACCATATTTTTATCAATACTTTTGCCTTCAAAATATTTCCTATGTACCTTATTTTTGTCATTACTTATAAAAATAACATTATTCTTGAACTTAACCCTAATAATCTACCTCCAAAATAATATTAATAGAATGTGTATGAATATATTTCTAAATTTTATAGAATGATGTGTGCGACACGTGTGTCTATATATATATTGGAAAGAGTTAACCGTGGATTTGGAATAAAGATTTAGTTTTTAGAATTATTGAATCTAGTTGAAATTACGGAGATTACATTTGGACATATTTGAAAAATACATTGACTATTGTTGTTGCCAAAATTTTGATAAGAAAACACCCGACTTTCATGTGACACTAGCAGTGAATTTGTTTGAAGAGAAGAATAACGTGGTTTGCAAAAGAGAAAACCTGCACACTATTGTGGTGCTTGCCACACACACTCCGATGCTTAAGTTAGAGAGTGAAAGAGTGTGCAAGCTAGAGAGTTGGACTTAAATTACCTCATATGAAGTTACAATGATGTATTTATAGAGAAAGTTAAGCTAGGTTGGTCCCTATGGTTTTGGAGTTGCCTTAGGATAATTAGATAATCTATCGGGCCGAGGGTCGTGTCTCGTTTCATGATTGACTAGGATCAATCTCGACTAAGGCTGAGGCCAAGCATCTCTCCTTACACCCAAAATGGACCTATGGTGATGTTTTGAGTTGAGGCATGGGTGAGATATGCCTCTTTAGCTACTTTGATAAGATCGGCGTCGACCTTGGCTTTGGTTGAGGTCAAGGCCGAGAACGTCATTTTGGCTTTAACTTAGACTAACCCTATTTTTTAGGTCCACTATGGGCCTAGGTTGCTATTTTCTGCCTAAACCTTGTTGCTTCTATTTTTATTTTTGTCGATTATACCATTTGGTCAAGAATCACCCATAACATTAGCCCCCACTCCCATGTTGAGTCTCAAGGTTTGGCTACTCACTGTCAGTCGGCTCTCAGCAAGGCTGAGCTTCTAATCAGTATTCATGTGAGGTGCCCGTAGATTGACCCATCCAACGATGATGTTGGGTACTTCCTTGGACGGTGCTCTAGGCCCTAGACTTACCTTGACGGTACTCTAGGGTGGTTCCTAAATTATCCTTGGGATGACCCATGGCACCTTGTCAATAGGGTCGAGGTTTGGGGTTCCTCTAAGTTCAATTATTCTGAAGTGCTTCATTATTGGTATTCCTCCAAGTTTAGTTGCCTCACTTAATGTATTTAATTTAAATAATTATTAACAAAATTTTAATTATTGATGCGATGTAAAAATTTAGGAGCATAAATTAATTTTGGTAAAAAATCACCAACAATTTAAGTAGTAATTTATTTACTTATTTATTTATTTTAATAAAAAGTAGGATTAAATATATATATATTTTTTTGGGAAAAAAAAGTGTGTGGTGGTGGAAAGATGATATTGCAAGTGGTATTTATCAAAATCAAAGTTGAAGCTTGTGGTCATCTCCACTCTCACTTTCCATGTTTTTCTCAAGAAACAAACAAGAGTGCAAAATGACTGCAACTACTCATGAACTTGACCCCATCTGTCTTTTTCTTTTAAGTAAAGTAAAGTACACAAATCCAACATAATGAGTCTGTACAACTATATAATAGTTTTGGGATTTAAAATAAAATATCAGTTTTTATTTTTGAGTCTCATTTCATTTTAAATATTATAGTATTTTTAATATCAAACTTAAATTTTATAATCAAATTGAATATAGCTATGCAATAATTGATATGTTCAACGTCCCTTGAAATTGATAATTTTTTAAAAATAATGTTACGTAATTAAATATATAAAATTAGGGTGGAAGGCAAAACAATGTCAAGAATAAGGTTGCTAAATCGTGGACGGGATACACAATTGCATAAAATTATATACCCGATCCACGTGTAAGTAAACAAAATGTGGATGGGAGACGTGACTACTACAAAATTGCATACCCTGTCCATGAGTAATGTTCATATTGTGTCCAGGTGTGGCATGGGCTACTCGGGAATCGTGTACCAGGTGGCACATGAGTTTGTATTGAAATGTAATTCATCATCAACAACACTTAAAAATGTCTATACTTTATCGTGAGCGATGTGACAGAAGACGATCACAATATGGAACGTGAGATGTTATGAAATATAATGTATTTTTCACTTTATATGTACTTTTATATTAAATATTGTTTTGTTAATCATTTTTCATATTCGTATCTCCAATTTACATATTATTGAAAAATTACACGTTTTATTGTTTTATAAACAACATGAACTAAAAAATTTAAACTCTACATTTCTCAAACAAATTAAAAATTATATATATTTTAAAAAGGCATAATCATACATAGAGTCCACGATTTTATGTCTACTTGTGTACCCAGTACACAAGTCTTATTAATTTAGACCACTGTGGATCTTGTGGGCTTATGTGTGTCACTGTAATCGTATACCTGGTATAGTCTATAACCAAAGCTACTCTACTTTTGTCAATACTTTTGACTTCAACCTTAAATCTACCATTTGTTTTCTCAACTACATTATTAAAAGGGGAATTATTTTAAATGAAAAAAATGCTAAAAATATTTTTAAATATAACAAAATGTCACAGTCTATCAGTGGTAAACATCGATAGACACTGATAGACATCTATTTAATGTCAATCAATGATAATTGATAGTAGTCTATCAATCTCTATTACTGATATACAATGATATTTTGTTATATTTTAAAATATTTTAATTCATCTTACTAACCTATATTTGTCATTTTCTTAAAAAGTACATTATTCTTAAAATTAATCGTGAAATTAGAAGTTCAAATCTCCATAATGATGTAACTCCAAAAATTGGTCCAAATGTTATCATAATTTTAAAAAAAAATTCTTTAAAAGAAAAAAAATTGTTTGTGCACTAGCCTTCTATCTTGGTAATTTTTATTTTTTTTAAAAAAAAAACATATTTATATTGCGACTTTTGTTTGATGAAGGAAATTGTTTAGATTATTTAACCATATAAAAAATTAACTCCAAATTTTAAAACTTAAAACTTATCCAAAATATTGAGTTCTAATTCATACATTTAAAAGTGCAATAACGAAAATAGAATAAGATCTGACTAAAAGAAGAAAAATAACATGTTTATCAATAAATAAGTATACTTTTTAGTAATAATGAAAATTTGGTATGAAATGATCCCATTTAAAATTTTTAGTACATTAACACAAAACGAGAACCAAGAGAAAATAAAAGCTTCGAGATCAAATTAAGAAGCAACTAAAAAGATTATGATCATCTTATAGATCTATCGTATTTATTTCAACAAATTGTTGCATTAACCTTTTGCTTTGTCCAACACAATATCAACCCGTAATATTATAAACGTATGCGTGTGTATATATATATATATGTATATAATGGTCGTATTTAGACTAAAAAAATGATAACATAAATATAGCTCAACTGATATCAAGTTTAACAATCAACTTCGATATTATAGGTAAATAAGAAAGTGATCTAATAAAAAACTAGAATATAAAAGTAAACTTGATAAGCTTTATTTTTTCATTTTCATTTTTAGAATTAAATATGTCAAACTAATTAACTAAGATTTCGTTTAGTAATCATTTGATTTTTTGTTTTTTGTTTTTTGTTTTTTAATTAAGCCTATAGTCACTACTTTTACCTCAAGATTTCTTCATTTGTTATCAATTGTTCAAACACTTTTTACCAATGGTTTAAAACCAAACTAAAAACTAAAAAAAGTAATTTTCAAAAGTTGTTTTTATTTTAGAATTTGGTTAAAAATTCAATCATTATACTTAAAAAAGATGCAAACTGTTGTAACAAATAGGAGGAAATATGCTTAGTTTTCAAAAACCAAAAATAAAGAATGAAATAATTATCAAACGGACCTAAAAAATTAAAACTTTTTTTTTTGTTGTAAATTTTTTCCTTTAAGTAATTGGTGGTGTATATAAATAAAAAAAATAACAGAATTTTTTCTTAAATAATTGGAGATGGGTTGGAAGCAAATGAACTTTTTTGTTGCCCAATTAAATTTTAGGATTGAGATGGGATCTTGTTTCTTGCCCATCACTTGAAATTTAGAATGTACACTAACTTTATTAATCATTGTACTAAAAAAAAACCTTTATTATTCATTTACTAATTAAAATTATTAATACTTTGCTATGAAGTTAATTATTTTAAAAAAACAATAATTATTAAAATATTTTTACAATAATAAAAAATTTTAAAAGTTATTTCTTCCATAAATATCAAATTAATGTGAACTATAAAAAAAAAAAGTGAATGCTAAAATGAGTCCGATTTAGAGGTCCAAAAAAAGAAAAATATCCTTCCACAAAAGCCTACAAAAATGGTCATAAAATAAACTTCGAATTTAGGATTAAAATTAAATTTTTAAAACATCAAAGTATAATTGAACAAACTCCAAATTTTAGAGTCTTTTATAATATATTTTTTCAAATGAAGAAGATATTTATTAAAAACACAATAAAAAAAATATTAATAATTTTAACAAATTGGTTCGTGTAGACATTTTCTACATATTACGTGATTAATAATTATAATTTATATTTAAAACTCAACTAGTAAAATAGATGCTCTAACAATCTTTTAAAAAATAAAAAATATGATTTAATTTGTTTATCTTATGAAATTAAGAATTTATTAAACAGGAAAAACTAGGCACGTCCAACAAACCAAGTAGCTTCAATAGAACCCATGGATGACATGTTTGGGATTGCTCGAAAGATTGTTAAAATCACTCTTTGTCATTTTCAAAATCAGTTGAAAAATAATTTTAATCATCTAAAATCAATTTTAATATTATAAAGTGTAAAAGTGTAAAATAAAAATAATAAATTGATTTTGAGTGAAGAACGTGTTCTGGGAGTGATTGTAAAATAGTTAAGAATCACTTTTATCATTTTCAAAACCACTATAAAATATTATTTTAATCCTTCAAATTGATTTTCAATATGATTAGAGTAAATTTAACAATTTTAAAATTACTCTCAAATATTCGTGAAGAAATCCAACCAACAAAAGTTCTTCTCCTATGACGGAAAGAACAAGAGAAAAAAAAAAAAAAACTACAAATCATAGCTTCACGTGTGATATTGTGCAAAAGAATTAGACAAATGACTACAATTGATTAAAGTATTGAGTTTGAAATTGACACATCAAGATTTTCATCAATATTTCTACATTTTTAGGAGTTCGATGTCACCAAGAGGTGTGAATTGACATTTTCATTATATTGCAATGAAAATCTATAAGATGGTGTTTAGTTCACTAACATGAGTTGGTTGAATTGGTATAATATGTCAACTCAATATTTGGCCCACCAACTTTAATTGTTGGTAGAGTTGAGTTGTATATTTTACCAACTGACCCCAACTCTCTATTCTTCTAATGATTTCAATGGCCCAACCCATCGGCCACTGTCAACGACTGTTGCTGCCACACTTCGGGCTCCGACAACCACCTTCGATGACAACTCTGATGACCAATTTTGATGACCAATTTCAAGTTCCTGCAATCACCTCCGATGAAAATAATAATAAACTCTGCGACTGCCTTCGCACGACTAACTCCGACGACCAATTTTGGGTTTCAGTAACTACCTCCGACAACAAACTTCGATAACTACCTTCTAGGATCCGATAACCACCTCCAACTACAAATTTCGATGAAAATCACCTTCGATGACCTTTTTAAAACGAGCAACTTCGACGATCAACTTTGGGCTTTAACAACCACCTCTAACGACAAAACTCCAATAACCAATTCCAATATCACCTCCATACAACCAACTTCACGCTCCGGCAACCACCTCTAATTACAAACTCTAGTGAAAATCATCTTTGGTGATCAACTTCTGTTAAGGCAGCCCATTGAAAAGTTTTTTCATAGTAAATATTCAGGCCCAAAAGCCCATTGTTACAAGGGCTCGTTATTCTATTTTTTGATTCTCTTTCTAGAAGATATATTAAGGTATTATTCAATGTGTGTGAATGTAGTGAAACTCTTTTTACAAGAGTTTTTTATCCCCAGATTTTATATTTAAACGTGTGGAAATCTCTCTTACCGAATAATAAAATATAGGTGTTTTCTCTTGAAATTATGGTATATTTTCATCTTCAATCTCTTTTTGAGATTTTGATCTTGAAATGGTATCAGAGCCCTATGTCAAACGACAAAGGGTTTCCTCTCAATTTTTATCACAAATTTATTTTAGGGGTTATTTTTCAATTTTTTTCGTCATGGGAGATGAAAGCGAAGGATCGTATTCTTCTTCGTCCAACCAAATCTTTAATCTAGGAAATAAAATCTCGATTCTCAAACTTACTGACGATAATTTTCTTCTATGGAGATTTTAGATCTTGATGGCTTTGGAATGATATAGACTGTAAACTTTTCTTGAAGATCGAACCACCTCCAAAATTACCCGTTACTACTGCAACCTCTACTACGATACCTTCAATTACATGCATGAAGTCTGATTATAAGGTATGAAAATGACAAGATTGTTTAATTTCTTCTTGGCTTCTGGGATCCAGAGGGAAGATATTTTAACTCAAATGATTAATTGTAAAACGACCAAAGAAATTTGGTCTACTTTACAATAAAAGTTTTTGGTTAGGAGTCTTGCTCAATCCATGCAGCTTAAGAACAAACTACAAAGTTTGAAGAAATGTTCAATGTCACTGAAGGAATATATTATGAAAATTCATCAATGCGTTGATGCATTAGCTTCTATAGGCAAGTCAGTTTCTAGGGTTGATCATATTGTTATATTCTCTCTGGACTTAGATCTGAATATGAATTTATGGTATCGATTATTTCTGTACGTATTGATTCCCCATCCATTCAAGATGCTACTTCTCTTTTATTGAATTAGAAGGCTAGAATTGAAAATAAGTTGGTTAGCTCCGACTCTTCAATACCTTTGGTGAATATGGTGTCTATTAACAGTAATGTTTATGATGGAAACAACTTTTCTTCTTCTCGTTAGAGCAGTAACATTCATCAGGGTAATTCGAATCAGAGAGGACGAGGAGGTGGTCGTGGAAACAGAGGTGGACGATCAGGAAATTGGAACATCAGATTTAAACCTTAGTGTCAGATTGGTTCAAAATTTGGCTACACTGCAAAATAATGCTACTTCCGCTTTATTCCATCCTCTAATAATTCAAATGCTCCAGATTTTTCTTACCATAATTCTTCTAATTTTGTTCATCAATCTAATAATACACGAATGAAAACTATGGTAACTTCATATGATCTGAATACGGATAATAATTGGTATCCGGATTCAGGTGCTACAAATCACTTGACAAACAACTTCAATAATCTGTCTATTGGATCTGAGTATGGAGGAGAAAGTCAAATGTATGCAGCAAATGACTTAGGTTTGTCTATTTTTCATTATGGTTCTACTTATCTTCCATCCTTACAATCTTTAAACCACTTATTCTGAGAAATCTCCTTCATGTTCCCTCTATAACAAAAAATTTGATTAGTGTTTCTCATTTTGCTTGTGATAACCATGTGTTTTTTGAATTTCACCTTGATTTTTGTTATGTGAAGGATAAGGTTACTGGCCATATTCTGCTCCAAAAGGTATCTTCATGAAGGACTGTATCATTTCAATATTAAACCCGTGCACGAGTCATCTATTTGTTTTGATAAATCTAATACTGAAAATTTCTAAGTATTGAGTACTGTTTCTAATTTTTCTAGTTCTTCTAATGTCAATTTGGGTGTTTGGCATAGGCATCTTGGCCACCCTCATATGTCTGTACTTAGATCAGTTCTTACTTTATTCAAACATCCATATGTTAATATGAATAAATTGAGCTTTTGTGAAGCATTGCATTAGGAAAACATCACTCTCTTCCTTTTTCTAATTCAACTACTGTTTACAATGCTCCTCCCCAGCTTGTTTTTTGTGATTTATGGGGACTTGCTCATTCTCTATCAAGAAATGGTTTTGGATATTACATCACATTTATGAATGTTTTTAGTTGTTATACTTAGATATAGTTTTTGCAATCCAAGTTTGATGCCTTTATTGCTTTTAAAAATTCAAACAACTGGTTGAGAAAAAACTTTGCAACGTTCGATCTTTAGATTGCAAAATGATGGACGAGGGGAGTTTAAGAACTTTATGCCTTTCTTAAACAATCATGGCATTGAACACAGACTTACATGCCCTCATACATCACAACAAAATGAGATTATAGAGAGAAAACATAGACATATTGTAGATATGGGTCTAACTTTTCTTTCTCAAGCATCTATTCCTCTAAAATTTTGGGATGAAACATTTATCATTATTGTCTAAAATAGGTTGCTTACTCTAATTCTTAGGAATCTAAGTTCCTTGGAGAAACTCAAACCAAAGTATTCTTCATTAAAAATCTTTGGGTGTATATGCTTTCTTGTTTAAGATCCTATGTAACATCCCGCACCTTTTTATTTATTTATTAATAATGTAATTTTTCTTTTTCAGTAATTGTCCTTGTTGAAGGGCATGTTTGAAATTTTGAATTTAAAGTATAAGCGCGAAGATTTAAGTGTTGGCATATAAATTATTCAAATTATTCAATTTTCAAACTCAATTTAGAAATTTATGGCAAAAATTTATTTTCTTTGGAAAAGGAAAGAAATTAAATGGTATAAAATGGATTAAGGAAAGGATTTAATTAGAGTTATACTATTTTCCTTTTATTATTATTATTATTATTTAAAAATAATAATAAAAAGGAGCGC